>NC_134496.1:17437377-17574877 GCF_040206685.1 Ascaphus truei | reverse complement strand
ATTGTAACTTTATAGGTTTCCAACATACAGGATTCAACCTTTCCCCTTACACAAACTCCTATACAGTATCTCCTCTGATTACTGTTGACTAATTGGACACTATCTGCTTGAAATATATGAATAAATAAAAACATCTGCTTTTATGAAGGAAAAATCCCCTTTTTAATGTTTGTTTATAAACAATGTGGTGTTTTTAATTTGTAGCACAAAGACTTTGCACATATCCCTTTTATCGTGTGTGTGTAAGGGAGAGGATAACCCTATATTTACCTTATTGGGATAATCCTGTATTGTGGAAGCCTTGTATGGTTAACATGTCACTACCAGCTAGAGCAGGGTGACCAGCTCTAGTCCTCAAAGGCCATCACCAACCAGCTCAGGATATCCTGCTTCAGCACAGGTGGCAGACTCATAGCTCCCTTCTGTCTGTCACCCTGCGGGGGGAGGGACAGGTTCATAGCTCCCTTCTGTCTGTGTCACTGTGTCACCCTGCGGGGGGAGGGACAGGTTCATAGCTCCCTTCTGTCTGTGTCACTGTGTCACCCTGCGGGGGGAGGGACAGGTTCATAGCTCCCTTCTGTCTGTGTCACTGTGTCACCCTGCGGGGGGAGGGACAGGTTCATAGCTCCCTTCTGTCTGTGTCTCTGTGTCACCCTGCGGGGGGAGGGACAGGCTCATAGCTCCCTTCTGTCTGTGTCACTGTGTCACCCTGCGGGGGGAGGGACAGACTCATAGCTCCCTTCTGTCTGTCACCCTGCGGGGGGAGGGACAGGTTCATAGCTCCCTTCTGTCTGTGTCACTGTGTCACCCTGCGGGGGGAGGGACAGGTTCATAGCTCCCTTCTGTCTGTGTCACTGTGTCACCCTGCGGGGGGAGGGACAGGTTCATAGCTCCCTTCTGTCTGTGTCACTGTGTCACCCTGCGGTGGGAGGGACAGACTCATAGCTCCCTTCTGTCTGTGTCACTGTGTCACCCTGCGGTGGGAGGGACAGACTCATAGCTCCCTTCTGTCTGTGTCACTGTGTCACCCTGCGGGGGGAGGGACAGGTTCATTGCTCCCTTCTGTCTGTGTCACTGTCACCCTGCGGGGGGAGGGACAGACTCATAGCTCCCTTTTGTCTGTGTCACTGTGTCACCCTGCGGGGGGAGGGACAGACTCATAGCTCCCTTCTGTCTGTGTCACTGTGTCACCCTGCGGGGGAGGGACAGATTCATAGCTCCCTTCTGTCTGTGTCACTGTGTCACCCTGCGGGAGGAGGGACAGACTCATAGCTCCCTTCTGTCTGTGTCACTGTGTCATCTCTTTCTCCTTCGCAGTGACACCCGAGGGCTCAGTCGAAGAGGGTTAAAAGGAGATTTGACTCTCTCGCGCGCTCGCTTTCTCGCGCGTTCGCTCTCTCGCGCTCGCTTTCTCGCGCGTTCGCTCTCTCGTGCGCTCGCTCTGTCTCTCGCTCTCTCTCCGCGCGCGCGCTCTCTTTGCTCACCGCTCTCTCTTGCTCGCGCTCTCTCTCTCTCGCTCGCTCTCTCTCTCGCTCTCTCTCTCTGTCTCGCTCGCTGCTCTCTTTGCTCGCCGCGCTCTCTCGCGCTCTCTCGCGCTCTCTCGCGCTCTCTCGCGCTCTCTCGCGCTCTCTCGCGCTCTCTCGCGCTCTCTCTCGCTCTCTCTCGCTCTCTCTCGCTCTCTGTCGCTCTCTGTCGCTCTCTGTCGCTCTCTGTCGCTCTCTGTCGCTCTCTGTCGCTCTCTGTCGCTCTCTGTCGCTCTCTGTCGCTCTCTCTCGCTCTCTGTCGCTCTCTGTCGCTCTCTCTCGCTCTCTCTCGCTCGCTCTCTCGCTCGCGCTCTCTCTCTCTCTCTCGCTCCCTCTCGCTCCCTCTCGCTCCCTCTCTCCCTCTCTCGCTCCCTCGCTCGCTCGCTCGCTCCCTCTCTCGCTCTCTCTCTCGCTCGCTCGCTCTCTCGCTCGCTCGCTCGCTCTCTCGCTCGCGCTCTCTCGCTCGCGCTCTCTCGCTCGCGCTCTCTCGCTCGCGCTCTCTCGCTCGCGCTCTCTCGCTCGCGCTCTCTCGCTCGCGCTCTCTCGCTCGCGCTCTCTCGCTCGCGCTCTCTCGCTCGCGCTCTCTCGCTCGCGCTCTCTCGCTCGCGCTCTCTCGCTCGCGCTCTCTCGCTCGCGCTCTCTCGCTCGCGCTCTCTCGCTCGCGCTCTCTCGCTCGCGCTCTCTCGCTCGCGCTCTCTCGCTCGCGCTCTCTCGCTCGCGCTCTCACGCTCGCGCTCTCTCGCTCCCTCTCTCTCTCGCTCCCTCGCTCTCTCGCTCGCTCGCTCGCTCGCTCTCTCGCTCGCTCGCTCTCTGTCGCTCGCTCTCTCGCTCACGCTCTCGCTCGCTCGCTCTCACGCTCTCTCGCTCGCTCTCACGCTTGCTCGCTCACGCTCACGCTCTGTCACTCGCTCACGCTCTGTCACTCGCTCACGCTCTGTCACTCGCTCACGCTCTGTCACTCGCTCACGCTCTGTCACTCGCTCACGCTCTGTCACTCGCTCACGCTCTGTCACTCGCTCACGCTCTGTCTCTCTCGCTCACGCTCTGTCTCTCTCGCTCACGCTCTGTCTCTCTCGCTCACGCTCTGTCTCTCTCGCTCACGCTCTGTCTCTCTCGCTCACGCTCTGTCTCTCTCGCTCACGCTCTGTCTCTCTCGCTCACGCTCTGTCTCTCTCGCTCACGCTCTGTCTCTCTCGCTCACGCTCTGTCTCTCTCGCTCACGCTCTGTCTCTCTCGCTCACGCTCTGTCTCTCTCGCTCACGCGCTGTCTCTCTCGCTCACGCGCTGTCTCTCTCGCTCACGCGCTGTCTCTCTCGCTCACGCGCTGTCTCTCTCGCTCACGCGCTGTCTCTCTCGCTCACGCGCTGTCTCTCTCGCTCACGCGCTGTCTCTCTCGCTCACGCGCTGTCTCTCTCGCTCACGCGCTGTCTCTCTCGCTCACGCGCTGTCTCTCTCGCTCACGCTCTGTCTCTCTCGCTCACGCTCTGTCTCTCTCGCTCACGCGCTGTCTCTCTCGCTCACGCGCTGTCTCTCTCGCTCACGCGCTGTCACTCGCTCACGCTCTGTCTCTCTCGCTCACGCTCTGTCTCTCTCGCTCCCGCTCTGTCTCTCTCGCTCACGCTCTGTCTCTCTCGCTCACGCTCTGTCTCTCTCGCTCACGCTCTGTCTCTCTCGCTCACGCTCTGTCTCTCTCGCTCACGCTCTCGCTCTCGCTCACGCTCTCGCTCACGCTCTCGCTCACGCTCTCGCTCTCGCTCTCGCTCACGCTCTGTCTCTCTCGCTCACGCTCTGTCTCTCTCGCTCACGCTCTGTCTCTCTCGCTCACGCGCTGTCTCTCTCGCTCACGCGCTGTCTCTCTCGCTCACGCGCTGTCTCTCTCGCTCACGCGCTGTCTCTCTCGCTCACGCGCTGTCTCTCTCGCTCACGCGCTGTCTCTCTCGCTCACGCGCTGTCTCTCTCGCTCACGCGCTGTCTCTCTCGCTCACGCGCTGTCTCTCTCGCTCACGCGCTGTCTCTCTCGCTCACGCGCTGTCTCTCTCGCTCACGCGCTGTCTCTCTCGCTCACGCGCTGTCTCTCTCGCTCACGCGCTGTCTCTCTCGCTCACGCGCTGTCTCTCTCGCTCACGCGCTGTCTCTCTCGCTCACGCGCTGTCTCTCTCGCTCACGCGCTGTCTCTCTCGCTCACGCGCTGTCTCTCTCGCTCACGCGCTGTCTCTCTCGCTCACGCGCTGTCTCTCTCGCTCACGCGCTGTCTCTCTCGCTCACGCGCTGTCTCTCTCGCTCACGCTCTGTCTCTCTCGCTCACGCTCTGTCTCTCTCGCTCACGCTCTGTCTCTCTCGCTCACGCTCTGTCTCTCTCGCTCACGCTCTGTCTCTCTCGCTCACGCTCTGTCTCTCTCGCTCACGCTCTGTCTCTCTCGCTCACGCGCTGTCTCTCTCGCTCACGCGCTGTCTCTCTCGCTCACGCGCTGTCTCTCTCGCTCACGCGCTGTCTCTCTCGCTCACGCGCTGTCTCTCTCGCTCACGCGCTGTCTCTCTCGCTCACGCGCTGTCTCTCTCGCTCACGCGCTGTCTCTCTCGCTCACGCGCTGTCTCTCTCGCTCACGCGCTGTCTCTCTCGCTCACGCGCTGTCTCTCTCGCTCACGCGCTGTCTCTCTCGCTCACGCGCTGTCTCTCTCGCTCACGCGCTGTCTCTCTCGCTCACGCGCTGTCTCTCTCGCTCACGCGCTGTCTCTCTCGCTCACGCGCTGTCTCTCTCGCTCACGCGCTGTCTCTCTCGCTCACGCGCTGTCTCTCTCGCTCACGCGCTGTCTCTCTCGCTCACGCGCTGTCTCTCTCGCTCACGCGCTGTCTCTCTCGCTCACGCGCTGTCTCTCTCGCTCACGCGCTGTCTCTCTCGCTCACGCGCTGTCTCTCTCGCTCACGCGCTGTCTCTCTCGCTCACGCGCTGTCTCTCTCGCTCACGCGCTGTCTCTCTCGCTCACGCGCTGTCTCTCTCGCTCACGCGCTGTCTCTCTCGCTCACGCGCTGTCTCTCTCGCTCACGCGCTGTCTCTCTCGCTCACGCGCTGTCTCTCTCGCTCACGCGCTGTCTCTCTCGCTCACGCGCTGTCTCTCTCGCTCACGCGCTGTCTCTCTCGCTCACGCGCTGTCTCTCTCGCTCACGCGCTGTCTCTCTCGCTCACGCGCTGTCTCTCTCGCTCACGCGCTGTCTCTCTCGCTCACGCGCTGTCTCTCTCGCTCACGCGCTGTCTCTCTCGCTCACGCGCTGTCTCTCTCGCTCACGCGCTGTCTCTCTCGCTCACGCGCTGTCTCTCTCGCTCACGCGCTGTCTCTCTCGCTCACGCGCTGTCTCTCTCGCTCACGCGCTGTCTCTCTCGCTCACGCGCTGTCTCTCTCGCTCACGCGCTGTCTCTCTCGCTCACGCGCTGTCTCTCTCGCTCACGCGCTGTCTCTCTCGCTCACGCGCTGTCTCTCTCGCTCACGCGCTGTCTCTCTCGCTCACGCGCTGTCTCTCTCGCTCACGCGCTGTCTCTCTCGCTCACGCTCTGTCTCTCTCGCTCACGCTCTCGCTCTCGCTCACGCTCACGCTCTCGCTCTCGCTCACGCTCTGTCTCTCTCGCTCACGCTCTGTCTCTCTCGCTCACGCTCTGTCTCTCTCGCTCACGCTCTGTCTCTCTCGCTCACGCTCTGTCTCTCTCGCTCACGCTCTGTCTCTCTCGCTCACGCTCTGTCTCTCGCTCACGCTCTGTCTCTCTCGCTCACGCTCTGTCTCTCTCGCTCACGCTCTGTCTCTCTCGCTCACGCTCTGTCTCTCTCGCTCACGCTCTGTCTCTCTCGCTCACGCTCTGTCTCTCTCGCTCACGCTCTGTCTCTCTCGCTCACGCTCTGTCTCTCTCGCTCACGCTCTGTCTCTCTCGCTCACGCTCTGTCTCTCTCGCTCACGCTCTGTCTCTCTCGCTCACGCTCTGTCTCTCTCGCTCACGCTCTGTCTCTCTCGCTCACGCGCTGTCTCTCTCGCTCACGCGCTGTCTCTCTCGCTCACGCGCTGTCTCTCTCGCTCACGCTCTGTCTCTCTCGCTCACGCTCTGTCTCTCTCGCTCACGCTCTGTCTCTCTCGCTCACGCTCTCGCTCACGCTCTCGCTCTCGCTCTCGCTCACGCTCTCGCTCATGCTCTCGCTCATGCTCTCGCTCGCGCTCTCTCTCACGCGCGCTCTCGCTCTCTCACTCCCCCAAATGTTTGTAAGCACATATCTCTGAGAACACTGCAGGTTATTGCTCCTCTTCCCTGCAGTGATGTGCCGGAGCTTGTTTTTCTGGTTTAACATGTTGATACAAAACCCAAGAGAATGTTTCATTCTGAGACCAACTTCTTGCAGCCCAAGTGAAAAGTGTTTGGGGTTTATAGCTGGTAACCCTAGTGATAGAGCAGACACCCATAATCAGGCCCTAAAGGGTTCAGTCCCACGTAGGCGCAAAATGGCCTTATGATACGGACATGTTTAATGGGTTAAAGGGTCAGTCCCACTAGGAGCAGAGTGACCTAATGGCAGGGTTAAAGGGTCTGTTTATTTTCCTCTACTACACAATATATGTATAAAAATACACAAATATTTTTTTATTTAGAAATATATGTATAGTATATATCATATATCCGGTGTGCTGATTATTATAGGAAATGTTTGGGTGTTTCCAGACATACAAATTATTGCTTCTTTTTATAATTAGCGGGTTCCATGTTTGTGAATCGCTCGTTAGGCCACATAGTCGTCAGCACGAGACGCTCCTGATTACACACTGTAAACGAACTGTTGAATTAATAGTCAAACAGGTGTATATGTGTATACAGTGCTTGTGTATATTCTGCACTCTATATGCACAATTAGATCAGTCTATAGCAGGCCACCTTAATAATTCATTTATTTGTAACCCACAGTTGGGTAACTGGAATATAAATGGAGAGGAGGGGGGGGGGGGGGAGAGGAGAGGGGGGGGGGGGGGCACAAGTCCGCTTACAGAGGAGAAAGTCCCACTGTGTCTATCAAAAGTAACAGTGGGAAAGTCAGTGTGGCCGGATGGGATACACACAAGGATATTAAGAGCGCTTAGGGCTGCGCTGGCAACACCGGACCCGCTTAACCAGTCACTATAACCCGATGTAGTGCCGGACGGCTGGAGGAGAGTTGGTGTAATCCCACAGCAGTGAGAGGAGGGAAGAGGCAGGTAACTGCAGACCAGTGAGTCTGACCTCAGGGGTGGGAATGAATGGAAACGTTGCTGAAAGAAGGAACTGTTTGCTACAGTCCAGCAGCTTAGAAGATCTCAGGCAGCGTGCGGTTACTGGGAGGGGGCGGATGGGAGGGATCATGTCATACACACCTAATTGATATATATTTTTTGACTGGGTGACTAAGGTAATGGGTCAGGGTGGGGCAGTAGAGGTAGCGTACGTGGATTTTAGTAAGGTATTTGCCACTGTCCCACAGAAAGACTGATGAACACATTGCAATGCTTGGGATTGGGCTCGAAGGCCCAAATCCACAAATGAGTGCTAAATGTAAGCCTGTGTTTGTTCCCATTCTAATGCTTGGCAGTTAAAGCGTGCTAAATGTTAGCACCCTTTTGTGGCTCTGCGTCTAGGATGGATAAGACATTGGGTGAAGGATCGGCAACAGAAAGTGGTGATAAAGGGAGGAGGGTTAGGTAACCACTGGAGTGCCTCGGGGATCTGTCCTGGGATCGGCGCTCTTTTATATATTGGGGACATTACACCATGGGTTGGAGGGGAAGGGTGCCTCTTGTTTTGCACATGACATACAGATCTGCAGCACACATGACACTGGGCCCGGTACAGGAAACGATGCATGATTTGGGGCAGATGGAAGGACTGGTCAGCAGTGTGGCAATTAGTTTCATGCCAAATAATGCAAAATAATGCATGTGCATCACAAAAATTCAAATGCAGGAGTGATGGCCCCGTAATATCAACTTCTATAGAGGAAAGGGATGGAGTAATAATGACCCGAGAGTCATTATTTCAGCTGACTTTAAAGTAGCGCGGAAATGTAAAAAAACAACGGTGAAAGGCAGCGGGGTGTATAGGGTGTATAGGGAGAGGTATTAGCAGCGGGGTGTTAGGGTGTATAGGGAGAGGTATTAGCAGCGGGTGTTAGGGTGTATAGGGAGGTATTAGCAGCGGGGTGTTAGGGTGTATAGGGAGAGGTATTAGCAGCGGGTGTTAGGGTGTATAGGGAGGTATTAGCAGCGGGGTGTTAGGGTGTATAGGGAGGTATTAGCAGCGGGGTTTTAGGGTGTATAGGGAGAGGTATTGGCAGCGGGTGTTAGGGTGTATAGGGAGAGGTATTAGCAGTGGGATGTTAGGGTGTATAGGGAGAGGTATTAGCAGCGGGATGTTAGGATGTATAGGGAGAGGTATTAGCAGCGGGATGTTAGGATGTATAGGGAGAGGTATTAGCAGCGGGTGTTAGGGTGTATAGGGAGGTATTAGCAGCGGGATGTTAGGGTGTATAGGGAGAGGTATTAGCAGCGGGATGTTAGGATGTATAGGGAGAGGTATTAGCAGCGGGATGTTAGGGTGTATAGGGAGAGGTATTAGCAGCGGGGTGTTGGGGTGTATAGGGAGAGGTATTAGCAGCGGGATGTTAGGGTGTATAGGGAGAGGTATTAGCAGCGGGATGTTAGGATGTATAGGGAGACGTATTAGCAGCGGGATGTTAGGGTGTATAGGGAGAGGTATTAGCAGCGGGGTGTTAGGGTGTATAGGCAGAGGTATTAGCAGCTGGATGTTGGGAAGTAGGAGAGAAGCGAGAGAGAGAGGAGAGCTAGAACAGGAGGGAAGCATATTGCAGAGAGAGGAGAGCTAGAACGGGGGGGAAGCATATTGCAGAGAGAGAGAGGAGAGCTAGAACAGGAGGGAAGCATATTGCAGAGAGAGAGGGGAGCTAGAACAGGAGGGAAGCATATTGCAGAGAGAGGAGAGCTAGAACAGGAGGGAAGCATATTGCAGAGAGAGGAGAGCTAGAACAGGAGGGAAGCATATTGCAGAGAGAGGAGAGCTAGAAAGGAGGGAAGCATATTGCAGAGAGAGGAGAGCTAGAAAGGAGGGAAGCATATTGCAGAGAGAGGAGAGCTAGAACAGGAGGGAAGCATATTGCAGAGAGGAGAACTAGAACAGGAGGGAAGCATATTGCAGAGAGGAGAGCTAGAACAGGAGGGTAGCATATTGCAGAGAGAGGAGAGCTAGAACAGGAGGGAAGCATATTGCAGAGAGAGGAGAGAGCTAGAACAGGAGGGAAGCATATTGCAGAGAGGAGAGCTAGAGCAGGAGGGAAGCATATTGCAGAGAGAGGAGCTAGAACAGGAGGGAAGCATATTGCAGAGAGAGGAGAGCTAGAACAGGGGGGAAGCATATTGCAGAGAGAGGAGAGCTAGAACAGGAGGGAAGCATATTGCAGAAAGAGAGGAGCTAGAACAGGAGGGAAGCATATTGCAGAGAGAGGAGAGCTACAACAGGAGGGAAGCATATTGCAGAGAGAGGAGAGCTAGAACAGGAGGGAAGCATATTGCAGAGAGAGGAGAGCTAGAACAGGAGGGAAGCATATTGCAGAGAGAGGAGAACTAGAACAGGAGGGAAGCATATTGCAGAGAGAGGAGAGAGCTAGAACAGGAGGGAAGCATAATACAGAGAGAGGAGAGCTAGAACAGGAGGGAAGCATATTGCAGAGAGAGGAGAGCTAGAACAGGGGGGAAGCATATTGCAGAGAGAGGAGAGCTAGAACAGGAGGGAAGCATATTGCAGAGAGAGGAGAGCTAGAACAGGAGGGAAGCATATTGCAGAGAGAGGAGAGCTAGAAAGGAGGGAAGCATATTGCAGAGAGAGGAGCGCTAGAACAGGAGGGAAGCATATTGCAGAGAGAGGAGAGCTAGAACAGGAGGGAAGCATATTGCAGAGAGAGGAGAGCTAGAACAGGAGGGAAGCATATTGCAGAGAGAGGAGAGCTAGAACAGTAGGGAAGCATATTGCAGAGAGGAGAGCTAGAACAGGAGGGAAGCATATTGCAGAGAGAGGAGAGCTAGAACAGGAGGGAAGCATATTGCAGAGAGAGGAGAGCTAGAACAGGAGGGAAGCATATTGCAGAGAGAGGAGAGCTAGAAAGGAGGGAAGCATATTGCAGAGAGAGGAGAGCTAGAACAGGAGGGAAGCATATTGCAGAGAGAGGAGAGCTAGAACAGGAGGGAAGCATATTGCAGAGAGAGGAGAGCTAGAACAGGAGGGAAGCATATTGCAGAGAGAGGAGAGCTAGAACAGTAGGGAAGCATATTGCAGAGAGGAGAGCTAGAACAGGAGGGAAGCATATTGCAGAGAGAGGAGAGCTAGAACAGGAGGGAAGCATATTGCAGAGAGAGGAGAGCTAGAACAGGAGAGAAGCATATTGCAGAGAGGAGAGCTAGAACAGGAGAGAAGCATATTGCAGAGAGGAGCGCTAGAACAGGAGGGAAGCATATTGCAGAGAGAGGAGAGCTAGAACAGGAGGGACGCATATTGCAGAGAGAGGAGCGCTAGAACAGGAGGGAAGCATATTGCAGAGAGGAGAACTAGAACAGGAGGGAAGCATATTGCAGAGAGGAGAGCTAGAACAGGAGGGAAGCATATTGCAGAGAGAGGAGAGCTAGAACAGGAGGGAAGCATATTGCAGAGAGAGAGGAGAGCTAGAACAGGAGGGAAGCATATTGCAGAGAGAGGAGAGCTAGAACAGGGGGGAAGCATATTGCAGAGAGAGGAGAGCTAGGACAGGAGGGAAGCATATTGCAGAGAGAGGAGAGCTAGAACAGGAGGGAAGCATATTGCAGAGAGAGGAGAGCTAGAACAGGGGGGAAGCATATTGCAGAGAGAGGAGAGCTAGGACAGGAGGGAAGCATATTGCAGAGAGAGGAGAGCTAGAACAGGAGGGAAGCATATTGCAGAGAGAGGAGAGCTAGAACAGGAGGGAAGCATATTGCAGAGAGGAGAGCTAGAACAGGAGGGAAGCATATTGCAGAGAGAGAGGAGAGCTAGAACAGGAGGAAAGCATATTGCAGAGAGAGAGGAGAGCTAGAACAGGAGGGAAGCATATTGCAGAGAGAGGAGAGCTAGAACAGGGGGGAAGCATATTGCAGAGAGAGGAGAGCTAGGACAGGAGGGAAGCATATTGCAGAGAGAGGCGAGCTAGAACAGGAGGGAAGCATATTGCAGAGAGAGGAGAGCTAGAACAGGAGGGAAGCATATTGCAGTGAGAGGAGAGCTAGAACAGGAGGGAAGCATATTGCAGAGAGAGGAGAGCTAGGACAGGAGAGAAGCATATTGCAGAGAGAGAGGAGAGCTAGAACAGGGGGGAAGCATATTGCAGAGAGAGGAGAGCTAGAACAGGAGGGAAGCATATTGCAGAGAGAGAGGAGAGCTAGAACAGGAGGGAAGCATATTGCAGTGAGAGGAGAGCTAGAACAGGAGGGAAGCATATTGCAGAGAGGAGAGCTAGAACAGGAGAGAAGCATATTGCAGAGAGAGAGGAGAGCTAGAACAGGGGGGAAGCATATTGCAGAGAGAGGAGAGCTAGAACAGGAGGGAAGCATATTGCAGAGAGAAAGGAGATTTAGAACAGGAGAGAAGCATATTGCAGAGAGAGGAGAGCTAGAACAGGAGGGAAGCATATTGCAGAGAGGAGAGCTAGAACAGGAGGGAAGCATATTGCAGAGAGAGGAGAGCTAGAACAGGAGGGAAGCATATTGCAGAGAGAGGATAGCTAGAACAGGAGAGAAGCATATTGCAGAGAGAGGAGCGCTAGAACAGGAGGGAAGCATATTGCAGAGAGAGGAGAGCTAGAACAGGAGGGAAGCATATTGCAGAGAGAGGAGAGCTAGAACAGGAGGGAAGCATATTGCAGTGAGAGGAGAGCTAGAACAAGAGGGAAGCATATTGCAGAGAGGAGAGCTAGAACAGGAGGGAAGCATATTGCAGAGAGAGAGGAGAGCTAGAACAGGAGAGAAGCATATTGCAGAGAGGAGCGCTAGAACAGGAGGGAAGCATATTGCAGAGAGAGGAGAGCTAGAACAGGAGGGAAGCATATTGCAGAGAGGAGAGCTAGAACAGGAGGGAAGCATATTGCAGAGAGAGGAGAGCTAGAACAGGAGGGAAGCATATTGCAGAGAGAGGAGAGCTAGAACAGGAGGGAAGCATATTGCAGAGAGAGGAGAGCTAGAACAGGAGGGAAGCATATTGCAGAGAGGAGAGCTAGAACAGGAGGGAAGCATATTGCAGAGAGAGAGGAGAGCTAGAACAGGAGGGAAGCATATTGCAGAGAGAGAGGAGAGCTAGAACAGGAGGGAAGCATATTGCAGAGAGAGGAGAGCTAGAACAGGGGGGAAGCATATTGCAGAGAGAGGAGAGCTAGGACAGGAGGGAAGCATATTGCAGAGAGAGGAGAGCTAGAACAGGAGGGAAGCATATTGCAGAGAGAGGAGAGCTAGAACAGGGGGGAAGCATATTGCAGAGAGAGGAGAGCTAGGACAGGAGGGAAGCATATTGCAGAGAGAGGAGAGCTAGAACAGGAGGGAAGCATATTGCAGAGAGAGGAGAGCTAGAACAGGAGGGAAGCATATTGCAGAGAGGAGAGCTAGAACAGGAGGGAAGCATATTGCAGAGAGAGAGGAGAGCTAGAACAGGAGGAAAGCATATTGCAGAGAGAGAGGAGAGCTAGAACAGGAGGGAAGCATATTGCAGAGAGAGGAGAGCTAGAACAGGGGGGAAGCATATTGCAGAGAGAGGAGAGCTAGGACAGGAGGGAAGCATATTGCAGAGAGAGGCGAGCTAGAACAGGAGGGAAGCATATTGCAGAGAGAGGAGAGCTAGAACAGGAGGGAAACATATTGCAGTGAGAGGAGAGCTAGAACAGGAGGGAAGCATATTGCAGAGAGAGGAGAGCTAGGACAGGAGAGAAGCATATTGCAGAGAGAGAGGAGAGCTAGAACAGGGGGGAAGCATATTGCAGAGAGAGGAGAGCTAGAACAGGAGGGAAGCATATTGCAGAGAGAGAGGAGAGCTAGAACAGGAGGGAAGCATATTGCAGTGAGAGGAGAGCTAGAACAGGAGGGAAGCATATTGCAGAGAGGAGAGCTAGAACAGGAGAGAAGCATATTGCAGAGAGAGAGGAGAGCTAGAACAGGGGGGAAGCATATTGCAGAGAGAGGAGAGCTAGAACAGGAGGGAAGCATATTGCAGAGAGAAAGGAGAGTTAGAACAGGAGAGAAGCATATTGCAGAGAGAGGAGAGCTAGAACAGGAGGGAAGCATATTGCAGAGAGGAGAGCTAGAACAGGAGGGAAGCATATTGCAGAGAGAGGAGAGCTAGAACAGGAGGGAAGCATATTGCAGAGAGAGGATAGCTAGAACAGGAGAGAAGCATATTGCAGAGAGAGGAGCGCTAGAACAGGAGGGAAGCATATTGCAGAGAGAGGAGAGCTAGAACAGGAGGGAAGCATATTGCAGAGAGAGGAGAGCTAGAACAGGAGGGAAGCATATTGCAGTGAGAGGAGAGCTAGAACAAGAGGGAAGCATATTGCAGAGAGGAGAGCTAGAACAGGAGAGAAGCATATTGCAGAGAGAGAGGAGAGCTAGAACAGGGGGGAAGCATATTGCAGAGAGAGGAGAGCTAGAACAGGAGGGAAGCATATTGCAGAGAGAGGAGAGCTAGAACAGGGGGGAAGCATATTGCAGAGAGAGGAGAGCTAGAACAGGAGGGAAGCATATTGCAGAGAGAGAGGAGCGCTAGAACAGGAGAGAAGCATATTGCAGAGAGAGGAGAGCTAGAACAGGGGGAAGCATATTGTAGAGAGGAGAGCTAGAACAGGGGGGAAGCATATTGCAGAGAGAGGAGAGCTAGAACAGGAGGGAAGCACATTGCAGAGAGAGGAGAGCTAGAACAGGAGGGAAGCATATTGCAGAGAGAGAGGAGAGCTAGAACAGGAGAGAAGCATATTGCAGAGAGGAGCGCTAGAACAGGAGGGAAGCATATTGCAGAGAGAGAGGGGAGCTAGAACAGGAGGGAAGCATATTGCAGAGAGAGGAGAGCTAGAACAGGAGGGAAGCATATTGCAGAGAGAGGAGAGCTAGAACAGGAGGGAAGCATATTGCAGAGAGAGGAGAGCTAGAAAGGAGGGAAGCATATTGCAGAGAGAGGAGAGCTAGAAAGGAGGGAAGCATATTGCAGAGAGAGGAGAGCTAGAACAGGAGGGAAGCATATTGCAGAGAGGAGAACTAGAACAGGGGGGAAGCATATTGCAGAGAGAGGAGAGCTAGAACAGGAGGGAAGCATATTGCAGAGAGAGGAGAGCTAGAACAGGGGGGAAGCATATTGCAGAGAGAGGAGAGCTAGAACAGGAGGGAAGCATATTGCAGAGAGAGAGGAGCGCTAGAACAGGAGAGAAGCATATTGCAGAGAGAGGAGAGCTAGAACAGGGGGGAAGCATATTGTAGAGAGAGGAGAGCTAGAACAGGGGGGAAGCATATTGCAGAGAGAGGAGAGCTAGAACAGGAGGGAAGCATATTGCAGAGAGAGGAGAGCTAGAACAGGAGGGAAGCATATTGCAGAGAGAGAGGAGAGCTAGAACAGGAGAGAAGCATATTGCAGAGAGGAGCGCTAGAACAGGAGGGAAGCATATTGCAGAGAGAGGAGAGCTAGAACAGGAGGGAAGCATATTGCAGAGAGGAGAGCTAGAACAGGAGGGAAGCATATTGCAGAGAGAGGAGAGCTAGAACAGGAGGGAAGCATATTGCAGAGAGAGGAGAGCTAGAACAGGAGGGAAGCATATTGCAGAGAGAGGAGAGCTAGAACAGGAGGGAAGCATATTGCAGAGAGGAGAGCTAGAACAGGAGGGAAGCATATTGCAGAGAGAGAGGAGAGCTAGAACAGGAGGGAAGCATATTGCAGAGAGAGAGGAGAGCTAGAACAGGAGGGAAGCATATTGCAGAGAGAGGAGAGCTAGAACAGGGGGGAAGCATATTGCAGAGAGAGGAGAGCTAGGACAGGAGGGAAGCATATTGCAGAGAGAGGAGAGCTAGAACAGGAGGGAAGCATATTGCAGAGAGAGGAGAGCTAGAACAGGGGGGAAGCATATTGCAGAGAGAGGAGAGCTAGGACAGGAGGGAAGCATATTGCAGAGAGAGGAGAGCTAGAACAGGAGGGAAGCATATTGCAGAGAGAGGAGAGCTAGAACAGGAGGGAAGCATATTGCAGAGAGGAGAGCTAGAACAGGAGGGAAGCATATTGCAGAGAGAGAGGAGAGCTAGAACAGGAGGAAAGCATATTGCAGAGAGAGAGGAGAGCTAGAACAGGAGGGAAGCATATTGCAGAGAGAGGAGAGCTAGAACAGGGGGGAAGCATATTGCAGAGAGAGGAGAGCTAGGACAGGAGGGAAGCATATTGCAGAGAGAGGCGAGCTAGAACAGGAGGGAAGCATATTGCAGAGAGAGGAGAGCTAGAACAGGAGGGAAGCATATTGCAGTGAGAGGAGAGCTAGAACAGGAGGGAAGCATATTGCAGAGAGAGGAGAGCTAGGACAGGAGAGAAGCATATTGCAGAGAGAGAGGAGAGCTAGAACAGGGGGGAAGCATATTGCAGAGAGAGGAGAGCTAGAACAGGAGGGAAGCATATTGCAGAGAGAGAGGAGAGCTAGAACAGGAGGGAAGCATATTGCAGTGAGAGGAGAGCTAGAACAGGAGGGAAGCATATTGCAGAGAGGAGAGCTAGAACAGGAGAGAACCATATTGCAGAGAGAGAGGAGAGCTAGAACAGGGGGGAAGCATATTGCAGAGAGAGGAGAGCTAGAACAGGAGGGAAGCATATTGCAGAGAGAAAGGAGAGTTAGAACAGGAGAGAAGCATATTGCAGAGAGAGGAGAGCTAGAACAGGAGGGAAGCATATTGCAGAGAGGAGAGCTAGAACAGGAGGGAAGCATATTGCAGAGAGAGGAGAGCTAGAACAGGAGGGAAGCATATTGCAGAGAGAGGATAGCTAGAACAGGAGAGAAGCATATTGCAGAGAGAGGAGCGCTAGAACAGGAGGGAAGCATATTGCAGAGAGAGGAGAGCTAGAACAGGAGGGAAGCATATTGCAGAGAGAGGAGAGCTAGAACAGGAGGGAAGCATATTGCAGTGAGAGGAGAGCTAGAACAAGAGGGAAGCATATTGCAGAGAGGAGAGCTAGAACAGGAGAGAAGCATATTGCAGAGAGAGAGGAGAGCTAGAACAGGGGGGAAGCATATTGCAGAGAGAGGAGAGCTAGAACAGGAGGGAAGCATATTGCAGAGAGAGGAGAGCTAGAACAGGGGGGAAGCATATTGCAGAGAGAGGAGAGCTAGAACAGGAGGGAAGCATATTGCAGAGAGAGGATAGCTAGAACAGGAGAGAAGCATATTGCAGAGAGAGGAGCGCTAGAACAGGAGGGAAGCATATTGCAGAGAGAGGAGAGCTAGAACAGGAGGGAAGCATATTGCAGAGAGAGGAGAGCTAGAACAGGAGGGAAGCATATTGCAGAGAGAGGAGAGCTAGAACAGGGGGGAAGCATATTGCAGAGAGAGGAGAGCTAGAACAGGAGGGAAGCATATTGCAGAGAGAGGAGCGCTAGAACAGGAGAGAAGCATATTGCAGAGAGAGGAGAGCTAGAACAGGGGGGAAGCATATTGTAGAGAGGAGAGCTAGAACAGGGGGGAAGCATATTGCAGAGAGAGGAGAGCTAGAACAGGAGGGAAGCACATTGCAGAGAGAGGAGAGCTAGAACAGGAGGGAAGCATATTGCAGAGAGAGAGGAGAGCTAGAACAGGAGAGAAGCATATTGCAGAGAGGAGCGCTAGAACAGGAGGGAAGCATATTGCAGAGAGAGAGGGGAGCTAGAACAGGAGGGAAGCATATTGCAGAGAGAGGAGAGCTAGAACAGGAGGGAAGCATATTGCAGAGAGAGGAGAGCTAGAACAGGAGGGAAGCATATTGCAGAGAGAGGAGAGCTAGAAAGGAGGGAAGCATATTGCAGAGAGAGGAGAGCTAGAAAGGAGGGAAGCATATTGCAGAGAGAGGAGAGCTAGAACAGGAGGGAAGCATATTGCAGAGAGGAGAACTAGAACAGGAGGGAAGCATATTGCAGAGAGGAGAGCTAGAACAGGAGGGTAGCATATTGCAGAGAGAGGAGAGCTAGAACAGGAGGGAAGCATATTGCAGAGAGAGGAGAGAGCTAGAACAGGAGGGAAGCATATTGCAGAGAGGAGAGCTAGAGCAGGAGGGAAGCATATTGCAGAGAGAGGAGCTAGAACAGGAGGGAAGCATATTGCAGAGAGAGGAGAGCTAGAACAGGGGGGAAGCATATTGCAGAGAGGAGAGCTAGAACAGGAGGGAAGCATATTGCAGAAAGAGAGGAGCTAGAACAGGAGGGAAGCATATTGCAGAGAGAGGAGAGCTACAACAGGAGGGAAGCATATTGCAGAGAGAGGAGAGCTAGAACAGGAGGGAAGCATATTGCAGAGAGAGGAGAGCTAGAACAGGAGGGAAGCATATTGCAGAGAGAGGAGAACTAGAACAGGAGGGAAGCATATTGCAGAGAGAGGAGAGAGCTAGAACAGGAGGGAAGCATAATACAGAGAGAGGAGAGCTAGAACAGGAGGGAAGCATATTGCAGAGAGAGGAGAGCTAGAACAGGGGGGAAGCATATTGCAGAGAGAGGAGAGCTAGAACAGGAGGGAAGCATATTGCAGAGAGAGGAGAGCTAGAACAGGAGGGAAGCATATTGCAGAGAGAGGAGAGCTAGAAAGGAGGGAAGCATATTGCAGAGAGAGGAGCGCTAGAACAGGAGGGAAGCATATTGCAGAGAGAGGAGAGCTAGAACAGGAGGGAAGCATATTGCAGAGAGAGGAGAGCTAGAACAGGAGGGAAGCATATTGCAGAGAGAGGAGAGCTAGAACAGTAGGGAAGCATATTGCAGAGAGAGGAGAGCTAGAACAGGAGGGAAGCATATTGCAGAGAGAGGAGAGCTAGAACAGGAGGGAAGCATATTGCAGAGAGAGGAGAGCTAGAAAGGAGGGAAGCATATTGCAGAGAGAGGAGCGCTAGAACAGGAGGGAAGCATATTGCAGAGAGAGGAGAGCTAGAACAGGAGGGAAGCATATTGCAGAGAGAGGAGAGCTAGAACAGGAGGGAAGCATATTGCAGAGAGAGGAGAGCTAGAACAGTAGGGAAGCATATTGCAGAGAGGAGAGCTAGAACAGGAGGGAAGCATATTGCAGAGAGAGGAGAGCTAGAACAGGAGGGAAGCATATTGCAGAGAGAGGAGAGCTAGAACAGGAGAGAAGCATATTGCAGAGAGGAGAGCTAGAACAGGAGAGAAGCATATTGCAGAGAGGAGCGCTAGAACAGGAGGGAAGCATATTACAGAGAGAGGAGAGCTAGAACAGGAGGGACGCATATTGCAGAGAGAGGAGCGCTAGAACAGGAGGGAAGCATATTGCAGAGAGGAGAACTAGAACAGGAGGGAAGCATATTGCAGAGAGGAGAGCTAGAACAGGAGGGAAGCATATTGCAGAGAGAGGAGAGCTAGAACAGGAGGGTAGCATATTGCAGAGAGAGGAGAGCTAGAACAGGAGGGAAGCATATTGCAGAAAGGAGAGCTAGAACAGGAGGGAAGCATATTGCAGAGAGAGGAGAGCTAGAACAGGAGGGAAGCATATTGCAGAGAGAGAGGAGAGCTATAACAGGAGGGAAGCATATTGCAGAGAGAGGAGAGCTACAACAGGAGGGAAGCATATTGCAGAGAGAGGAGAGCTAGAACAGGGGGGAAGCATATTGCAGAGAGAGGAGAGCTAGAACAGGAGGGAAGCATATTGCAGAGAGGAGAGCTAGAACAGGAGGGAAGCATATTGCAGAGAGGAGAGCTAGAATAGGAGGGAAGCATATTGCAGAGAGGAGCTAGAACAGGAGAGAAGCATATTGCAGAGAGGAGCTAGAACAGGAGAGAAGCATATTGCAGAGAGAGAGGAGAGCTAGAACAGGAGGGAAGCATATTGCAGAGAGAGGAGAACTAGAACAGGGGGGAAGCATATTGCAGAGAGAGAGGAGAGCTAGAACAGGAGGGAAGCATATTGCAGAGAGAGGAGAGCTAGAACAGGAGAGAAGCATATTGCAGAGAGAGAGGAGAGCTAGAACAGGAGGGAAGCATATTGCAGAGAGAGGAGAGCTAGAACAGGAGGGAAGCATATTGCAGAGAGAGGAGAGAGCTAGAACAAGAGGGAAGCATATTGCAGAGAGAGGAGAGCTAGAACAGGGGGAAGCATATTGCAGAGAGAGGAGAGCTAGAACAGGAGAGAAGCATATTGCAGAGAGAGAGGAGAGCTAGAACAGGAGGGAAGCATATTGCAGAGAGAGGAGAGCTAGAACAGGAGAGAAGCATATTGCAGAGAGAGAGGAGAGCTAGAACAGGAGGGAAGCATATTGCAGAGAGAGGAGAGCTAGAACAGGAGGGAAGCATATTGCAGAGAGAGGAGAGAGCTAGAACAAGAGGGAAGCATATTGCAGAGAGAGGAGAGCTAGAACAGGAGGGAAGCATATTGCAGAGAGAGGAGAGCTAGAACAGGAGGGAAGCATATTGCAGAGAGAGGAGAGCTAGAACAGGAGGGAAGCATATTGCAGAGAGGAGAGCTAGAACAGGAGGGAAGCATATTGCAGAGAGAGAGGAGCGCTAGAACAGGAGGGAAGCATATTGCAGAGAGAGAGGAGAGCTAGAAAGGAGGGAAGTATATTGCAGAGAGAGGAGAGCTAGAACAGGAGGGAAGCATATTGCAGAGAGAGGAGAGCTAGAACAGGAGGGAAGCATATTGCAGAGAGAGGAGAGCTAGAACAGGAGGGAAGCATATTGCAGAGAGAGAGGAGAGCTAGAACAGGAGGGAAGCATATTGCAGAGAGAGGAGAGCTAGAACAGGAGGGAAGCATATTGCAGTGAGAGGAGAGCTAGAACAAGAGGGAAGCATATTGCAGAGAGGAGAGCTAGAACAGGAGAGAAGCATATTGCAGAGAGAGAGGAGAGCTAGAACAGGGGGGAAGCATATTGCAGAGAGAGGAGAGCTAGAACAGGAGGGAAGCATATTGCAGAGAGAGGAGAGCTAGAACAGGGGGGAAGCATATTGCAGAGAGAGGAGAGCTAGAACAGGAGGGAAGCATATTGCAGAGAGAGAGGAGCGCTAGAACAGGAGAGAAGCATATTGCAGAGAGAGGAGAGCTAGAACAGGGGGGAAGCATATTGTAGAGAGAGGAGAGCTAGAACAGGGGGGAAGCATATTGCAGAGAGAGGAGAGCTAGAACAGGAGGGAAGCATATTGCAGAGAGAGGAGAGCTAGAACAGGAGGGAAGCATATTGCAGAGAGAGAGGAGAGCTAGAACAGGAGAGAAGCATATTGCAGAGAGGAGCGCTAGAACAGAAGGGAAGCATATTGCAGAGAGAGGAGAGCTAGAACAGGAGGGAAGCATATTGCAGAGAGGAGAGCTAGAACAGGAGGGAAGCATATTGCAGAGAGAGGAGAGCTAGAACAGGAGGGAAGCATATTGCAGAGAGAGGAGAGCTAGAACAGGAGGGAAGCATATTGCAGAGAGAGGAGAGCTAGAACAGGAGGGAAGCATATTGCAGAGAGGAGAGCTAGAACAGGAGGGAAGCATATTGCAGAGAGAGAGGAGAGCTAGAACAGGAGGGAAGCATATTGCAGAGAGAGAGGAGAGCTAGAACAGGAGGGAAGCATATTGCAGAGAGAGGAGAGCTAGAACAGGGGGAAGCATATTGCAGAGAGAGGAGAGCTAGGACAGGAGGGAAGCATATTGCAGAGAGAGGAGAGCTAGAAAAGGAGGGAAGCATATTGCAGAGAGAGGAGAGCTAGAACAGGGGGGAAGCATATTGCAGAGAGAGGAGAGCTAGGACAGGAGGGAAGCATATTGCAGAGAGAGGAGAGCTAGAACAGGAGGGAAGCATATTGCAGAGAGAGGAGAGCTAGAACAGGAGGGAAGCATATTGCAGAGAGGAGAGCTAGAACAGGAGGGAAGCATATTGCAGAGAGGAGAGCTAGAACAGGAGGGAAGCATATTGCAGAGAGAGGAGAGCTAGAACAGGAGGAAAGCATATTGCAGAGAGAGAGGAGAGCTAGAACAGGAGGGAAGCATATTGCAGAGAGAGGAGAGCTAGAACAGGGGGGAAGCATATTGCAGAGAGAGGAGAGCTAGGACAGGAGGGAAGCATATTGCAGAGAGAGGCGAGCTAGAACAGGAGGGAAGCATATTGCAGAGAGAGGAGAGCTAGAACAGGAGGGAAGCATATTGCAGTGAGAGGAGAGCTAGAACAGGAGGGAAGCATATTGCAGAGAGAGGAGAGCTAGGACAGGAGAGAAGCATATTGCAGAGAGAGAGGAGAGCTAGAACAGGGGGGAAGCATATTGCAGAGAGAGGAGAGCTAGAACAGGAGGGAAGCATATTGCAGAGAGAGAGGAGAGCTAGAACAGGAGGGAAGCATATTGCAGTGAGAGGAGAGCTAGAACAGGAGGGAAGCATATTGCAGAGAGGAGAGCTAGAACAGGAGAGAAGCATATTGCAGAGAGAGAGGAGAGCTAGAACAGGGGGGAAGCATATTGCAGAGAGAGGAGAGCTAGAACAGGAGGGAAGCATATTGCAGAGAGAAAGGAGAGTTAGAACAGGAGAGAAGCATATTGCAGAGAGAGGAGAGCTAGAACAGGAGGGAAGCATATTGCAGAGAGGAGAGCTAGAACAGGAGGGAAGCATATTGCAGAGAGAGGAGAGCTAGAACAGGAGGGAAGCATATTGCAGAGAGAGGAGAGCTAGAACAGGAGAGAAGCATATTGCAGAGAGAGGAGCGCTAGAACAGGAGGGAAGCATATTGCAGAGAGAGGAGAGCTAGAACAGGAGGGAAGCATATTGCAGAGAGGAGAGCTAGAACAGGAGGGAAGCATATTGCAGAGAGAGAGCTAGAACAGGAGGGAAACATATTGCAGAGAGAGGAGAGCTAGAACAGGAGGGAAGCATATTGCAGTGAGAGGAGAGCTAGAACAAGAGGGAAGCATATTGCAGAGAGGAGAGCTAGAACAGGAGAGAAGCATATTGCAGAGAGAGAGGAGAGCTAGAACAGGGGGGAAGCATATTGCAGAGAGAGGAGAGCTAGAACAGGAGGGAAGCATATTGCAGAGAGAGGAGAGCTAGAACAGGGGGGAAGCATATTGCAGAGAGAGGAGAGCTAGAACAGGAGGGAAGCATATTGCAGAGAGAGAGGAGCGCTAGAACAGGAGAGAAGCATATTGCAGAGAGAGGAGAGCTAGAACAGGGGGGAAGCATATTGTAGAGAGAGGAGAGCTAGAACAGGGGGAAGCATATTGCAGAGAGAGGAGAGCTAGAACAGGAGGGAAGCATTGCAGAGAGAGGAGAGCTAGAACAGGAGGGAAGCATATTGCAGAGAGAGAGGAGAGCTAGAACAGGAGAGAAGCATATTGCAGAGAGGAGCGCTAGAACAGGAGGGAAGCATATTGCAGAGAGAGGAGAGCTAGAACAGGAGGGAAGCATATTGCAGAGAGGAGAGCTAGAACAGGAGGGAAGCATATTGCAGAGAGAGGAGAGCTAGAACAGGAGGGAAGCATATTGCAGAGAGAGGAGAGCTAGAACAGGAGGGAAGCATATTGCAGAGAGAGGAGAGCTAGAACAGGAGGGAAGCATATTGCAGAGAGGAGAGCTAGAACATGAGGGAAGCATATTGCAGAGAGAGAGGAGAGCTAGAACAGGAGGGAAGCATATTGCAGAGAGAGAGGAGAGCTAGAACAGGAGGGAAGCATATTGCAGAGAGAGGAGAGCTAGAACAGGGGGGAAGCATATTGCAGAGAGAGGAGAGCTAGGACAGGAGGGAAGCATATTGCAGAGAGAGGAGAGCTAGAACAGGAGGGAAGCATATTGCAGAGAGAGGAGAGCTAGAACAGGAGGGGAAGCATATTGCAGAGAGAGGAGAGCTAGGACAGGAGGGAAGCATATTGCAGAGAGGAGAGCTAGAACAGGAGGGAAGCATATTGCAGAGAGAGAGGAGAGCTAGAACAGGAGGAAAGCATATTGCAGAGAGAGAGGAGAGCTAGAACAGGAGGGAAGCATATTGCAGAGAGAGGAGAGCTAGAACAGGGGGGAAGCATATTGCAGAGAGAGGAGAGCTAGGACAGGAGGGAAGCATATTGCAGAGAGAGGCGAGCTAGAACAGGAGGGAAGCATATTGCAGAGAGAGGAGAGCTAGAACAGGAGGGAAGCATATTGCAGTGAGAGGAGAGCTAGAACAGGAGGGAAGCATATTGCAGAGAGAGGAGAGCTAGGACAGGAGAGAAGCATATTGCAGAGAGAGAGGAGAGCTAGAACAGGGGGGAAGCATATTGCAGAGAGAGGAGAGCTAGAACAGGAGGGAAGCATATTGCAGAGAGAGAGGAGAGCTAGAACAGGAGGGAAGCATATTGCAGTGAGAGGAGTGCTAGAACAGGAGGGAAGCATATTGCAGAGAGGAGAGCTAGAACAGGAGAGAAGCATATTGCAGAGAGAGAGGAGAGCTAGAACAGGGGGGAAGCATATTGCAGAGAGAGGAGAGCTAGAACAGGAGGGAAGCATATTGCAGAGAGAGAGGAGAGTTAGAACAGGAGAGAAGCATATTGCAGAGAGAGGAGAGCTAGAACAGGAGGGAAGCATATTGCAGAGAGGAGAGCTAGAACAGGAGGGAAGCATATTGCAGAGAGAGGAGAGCTAGAACAGGAGGGAAGCATATTGCAGAGAGAGGAGAGCTAGAACAGGAGAGAAGCATATTGCAGAGAGAGGAGCGCTAGAACAGGAGGGAAGCATATTGCAGAGAGAGGAGAGCTAGAACAGGAGGGAAGCATATTGCAGAGAGGAGAGCTAGAACAGGAGGGAAGCATATTGCAGAGAGAGGAGAGCTAGAACAGGAGAGAAGCATATTGCAGAGAGAGGAGCGCTAGAACAGGGGGGAAGCATATTGCAGAGAGAGGAGAGCTAGAACAGGAGAGAAGCATATTGCAGAGAGAGGAGCGCTAGAACAGGAGGGAAGCATATTGCAGAGAGGAGAGCTAGAACAGGAGGGAAGCATATTGCAGGGAGAGGAGAGCTAGAACAGGAGGGAAGCATATTGCAGAGAGAGGGGAGCTAGAACAGGAGGGAAGCATATTGCAGAGAGAGGAGAGCTAGAACAGGAGGGAAGCATATTGCAGAGAGGAGAGCTAGAACAGGAGGGATGCATATTGCAGAGAGAGAGGAGAGCTAGAACACGAGGGAAGCATATTGCAGAGAGAGGAGAGCTAGAACAGGGGGGAAGCATATTGCAGAGAGAGAGGAGAGCTAGAACAGGAGGGAAGCATATTGCAGAGAGAGGAGAGCTAGAACAGGAGGGAAGCATATTGCAGAGAGAGGAGAGCTAGAACAGGAGGGAAGCATATTGCAGAGAGAGGAGAGCTAGAACAGGAGGGAAGCATATTGCAGAGAGGAGAGCTAGAACAGGAGGGAAGCATATTGCAGAGAGAGGAGAGCTAGAACAGGAGGGAAGCATATTGCAGAGAGGAGAGCTAGAACAGGAGGGAAGCATATTGCAGAGAGAGGAGCTAGAACAGGAGGGAATCATATTGCAGAGAGAGAGGAGAGCTAGAACAGGGGGAAGCATATTGCAGAGAGGAGAGCTAGAACAGGAGGGAAGCATATTGCAGAGAGAGGAGAGCTAGAACAGGGGGAAGCATATTGCAGAGAGAGGAGAGCTAGAACAGGAGGGAAGCATATTGCAGAGAGAGGAGAGATAGAACAGGAGGAAAGCATATTGCAGAGAGAGAGGAGAGCTAGAACAGGGGGGAAGCATATTGCAGAGAGGAGAGCTAGAACAGGAGGGACGCATATTGCAGAGAGAGGAGAGATAGAACAGGAGGGAAGCATATTGCAGAGAGAGGAGAGCTAGAACAGGAGGGAAGCATATTGCAGAGAGAGGAGAGCTAGAACAGGAGGGACGCATATTGCAGAGAGAGGAGAGATAGAACAGGAGGGAAGCATATTGCAGAGAGAGAGGAGAGCTAGAACAGGAGGAAAGCATATTGCAGAGAGAGAGGAGAGCTAGAACAGGAGGGAAGCATATTGCAGAGAGAGGAGAGCTAGAACAGGGGGGAAGCATATTGCAGAGAGAGGAGAGCTAGAACAGGAGGGAAGCATATTGCAGAGAGGGGAGCTAGAACAGGAGGGAAGCATATTGCAGAGAGGAGAGCTAGAACAGGAGGGAAGCATATTGCAGAGAGAGAGGAGCGCTAGAACAGGAGAGAAGCATATTGCAGAGAGAGGAGAGCTAGAACAGGGGGGAAGCATATTGTAGAGAGAGGAGAGCTAGAACAGGGGGGAAGCATATTGCAGAGAGAGGAGAGCTAGAACAGGAGGGAAGCATATTGCAGAGAGAGGAGAGCTAGAACAGGAGGGAAGCATATTGCAGAGAGATAGGAGAGCTAGAACAGGAGAGAAGCGTATTGCAGAGAGGAGCGCTAGAACAGGAGGGAAGCATATTGCAGAGAGAGGAGAGCTAGAACAGGAGGGAAGCATATTGCAGAGAGAGGAGAGCTAGAACAGGAGGGAAGCATATTGCAGAGAGAGGAGAGCTAGAACAGGGGGGAAGCATATTGCAGAGAGAGGAGAGCTAGGACAGGAGGGAAGCATATTGCAGAGAGAGGAGAGCTAGAACAGGAGGGAAGCATATTGCAGAGAGAGGAGAGCTAGAACAGGAGGGAAGCATATTGCAGAGAGGAGAGCTAGAACAGGAGGGAAGCATATTGCAGAGAGAGAGGAGAGCTAGGACAGGAGGGAAGCATATTGCAGAGAGAGGAGAGCTAGAACAGGAGGGAAGCATATTGCAGAGAGAGGAGAGCTAGAACAGGAGGGAAGCATATTGCAGAGAGGAGAGCTAGAACAGGAGGGAAGCATATTGCAGAGAGATAGGAGAGCTAGAACAGGAGAGAAGCGTATTGCAGAGAGGAGCGCTAGAACAGGAGGGAAGCATATTGCAGAGAGAGGAGAGCTAGAACAGGAGGGAAGCATATTGCAGAGAGAGGAGAGCTAGAACAGGGGGGAAGCATATTGCAGAGAGAGGAGAGCTAGGACAGGAGGGAAGCATATTGCAGAGAGAGGAGAGCTAGAACAGGAGGGAAGCATATTGCAGAGAGAGGAGAGCTAGAACAGGGGGGAAGCATATTGCAGAGAGAGGAGAGCTAGGACAGGAGGGAAGCATATTGCAGAGAGAGGAGAGCTAGAACAGGAGGGAAGCATATTGCAGAGAGAGGAGAGCTAGAACAGGAGGGAAGCATATTGCAGAGAGGAGAGCTAGAACAGGAGGGAAGCATATTGCAGAGAGAGAGGAGAGCTAGAACAGGAGGAAAGCATATTGCAGAGAGAGAGGAGAGCTAGAACAGGAGGGAAGTATATTGCAGAGAGAGGAGAGCTAGAACAGGGGGGAAGCATATTGCAGAGAGAGGAGAGCTAGGACAGGAGGGAAGCATATTGCAGAGAGAGGCGAGCTAGAACAGGAGGGAAGCATATTGCAGAGAGAGGAGAGCTAGAACAGGAGGGAAGCATATTGCAGTGAGAGGAGAGCTAGAACAGGAGGGAAGCATATTGCAGAGAGAGGAGAGCTAGGACAGGAGAGAAGCATATTGCAGAGAGAGAGGAGAGCTAGAACAGGGGGAAGCATATTGCAGAGAGAGGAGAGCTAGAACAGGAGGGAAGCATATTGCAGAGAGAGAGGAGAGCTAGAACAGGAGGGAAGCATATTGCAGTGAGAGGAGAGCTAGAACAGGAGGGAAGCATATTGCAGAGAGGAGAGCTAGAACAGGAGAGAAGCATATTGCAGAGAGAGAGGAGAGCTAGAACAGGGGGGAAGCATATTGCAGAGAGAGGAGAGCTAGAACAGGAGGGAAGCATATTGCAGAGAGAGAGGAGAGTTAGAACAGGAGAGAAGCATATTGCAGAGAGGGGAGAGCTAGAACAGGAGGGAAGCATATTGCAGAGAGGAGAGCTAGAACAGGAGGGAAGCATATTGCAGAGAGAGGAGAGCTAGAACAGGAGGGAAGCATATTGCAGAGAGAGGAGAGCTAGAACAGGAGAGAAGCATATTGCAGAGAGGAGCGCTAGAACAGGAGGGAAGCATATTGCAGAGAGAGGAGAGCTAGAACAGGAGGGAAGCATATTGCAGAGAGAGGAGAGCTAGAACAGGAGAGAAGCATATTGCAGAGAGAGGAGCGCTAGAACAGGGGGGAAGCATATTGCAGAGAGAGGAGAGCTAGAACAGGAGAGAAGCATATTGCAGAGAGAGGAGCGCTAGAACAGGAGGGAAGCATATTGCAGAGAGGAGAGCTAGAACAGGAGGGAAGCATATTGCAGAGAGAGGAGAGCTAGAACAGGAGGGAAGCATATTGCAGAGAGAGGGGAGCTAGAACAGGAGGGAAGCATATTGCAGAGAGAGGAGAGAGCTAGAACAGGAGGGAAGCATATTGCAGAGAGAGAGGAGAGCTAGAACACGAGGGAAGCATATTGCAGAGAGAGGAGAGCTAGAACAGGAAGGAAGCATATTGCAGAGAGAGGAGAGCTAGAACAGGAGGGAAGCATATTGCAGAGAGAGGAGAGCTAGAACAGGAGGGAAGCATATTGCAGAGAGAGGAGAGCTAGAACAGGAGGGAAGCATATTGCAGAGAGGAGAGCTAGAACAGGAGGGAAGCATATTGCAGAGAGAGGAGAGCTAGAACAGGAGGGAAGCATATTGCAGAGAGAGGAGAGCTAGAACAGGATTGAAGCATATTGCCGAGAGGAGAGCTAGAACAGGAGGGAAGCATATTGCAGAGAGAGGAGCTAGAACAGGAGGGAATCATATTGCAGAGAGAGAGGAGAGCTAGAACAGGAGGGAAGCATATTGCAGAGAGAGGAGAGCTAGAACAGGGGGAAGCATATTGCAGAGAGGAGAACTAGAACAGGAGGGAAGCATATTGCAGAGAGAGGAGAGCTAGAACAGGAGGGAAGCATATTGCAGAGAGAGGAGAGCTAGAACAGGGGGAAGCATATTGCAGAGAGAGGAGAGCTAGAACAGGAGGGAAGCATATTGCAGAGAGGAGAACTAGAACAGGAGGGAAGCATATTGCAGAGAGAGGAGAGCTAGAACAGGAGGGAAGCATATTGCAGAGAGAGGAGAGCTAGAACAGGAGGGAAGCATATTGCAGAGAGAGGAGAGATAGAACAGGAGGGAAGCATATTGCAGAGAGAGGAGAGATAGAACAGGAGGGAAGCATATTGCAGAGAGAGGAGAGCTAGAACAGGAGGGAAGCATATTGCAGAGAGAGGAGAGATAGAACAGGAGGGACGCATATTGCAGAGAGAGGAGAGCTAGAACAGGAGGGAAGCATATTGCAGAGAGAGAGGAGCTAGAACAGGAGGGAAGCATATTGCAGAGAGAGGAGAGCTAGAACAGGGGGGAAGCATATTGCAGAGAGAGAGGAGCGCTAGAACAGGGGGGAAGCATATTGCAGAGAGGAGAGCTAGAACAGGAGGGAAGCATATTGTAGAGAGAGGAGAGATAGAACAGGAGGGAAGCATATTGCAGAGAGAGGGGAGCTAGAACGGGAGGTAAGCATTGCAGAGAGAGGAGAGCTAGAACAGGAGGGAAGCATATTGCAGAGAGAGGAGAGCTAGAACAGGGGGAAGCATATTGCAGAGAGAGGAGAGCTAGAACAGGAGGGAAGCATATTGCAGAGAGGAGAACTAGAACAGGAGGGAAGCATATTGCAGAGAGAGGAGAGCTAGAACAGGAGGGAAGCATATTGCAGAGAGAGGAGAGCTAGAACAGGAGGGAAGCATATTGCAGAGAGAGGAGAACTAGAACAGGAGGGAAGCATATTGCAGAGAGAGAGGAGAGATAGAACAGGAGGGACGCATATTGCAGAGAGAGAGGAGAGCTAGAACAGGAGGGAAGCATATTGCAGAGAGAGAGGAGAGCTAGAACAGGAGGGAAGCATATTGCAGAGAGAGAGGAGCTAGAACAGGAGGGAAGCATATTGCAGAGAGAGGAGCTAGAACAGGAGAGAAGCATATTGCAGAGAGAGAGGAGAGCTAGAACAGGAGGGACGCATATTGCAGAGAGAGGAGAGCTAGAACAGGAGGGAAGCATATTGCAGAGAAAGGAGAGCTAGAACAGGGGGGAAGCATATTGCAGAGAGATGAGAGCTAGAACAGGGGGGAAGCATATTGCAGAGAGAGGAGAGCTAGAACAGGAAGGAAGCATATTGCAGAGAGAGAGGAGAGCTAGAACAGGAGGGAAGCATGGGGGGTGGGAGAGGGGGGGAGAGAGAATCTAGAACACAAGGTCGTACTCTGAAGCTGCAGGGGGCGGGATAAGGGGAAATGTGAGTTCACATTAAGGGTGGTGGATTTGTGGAATAGCCTCCCAGCAGAGGTGGTAGGACTAATGCAGATGGGTAATTCAAACCTGATTGTAATAAATATAAGGCTAAATCCTAAATGTGAAAGAGAACACCAAGGATTGAATAGTGTGTCTGTCTGTCTCTCTATATATCTCTAATCTCTCTCTGTCTAGTATCTCTCTGTCTCTCTTCAGCCCTTGCCTCCCCAATGATCTCCCAGTTACTGCGGTTACAGCCTCTCTTCTCCACGTTCATATAAATATATATCACCACCTTCAGCCCGTGTCTCCCCGCTGCTGGATGAGGCCTCCCCAATGATCTCCCAGGTATTGCGGTACAGTCTCTCTTCTCCACTTCGCTACAAAACATTTTCTCATTTCGCCCTCCCATCTTACTTTTGGTCGCTGTCTCGGTCTTTGAGTCTCTCTTGGAATCCAGTTGAGTTCCATCTTTGTCCAACGATGGTCATTACTTTTGTGTGATATGTCTGGCCCACCGCCATTTTAATTTCTTCGCCCTCTATAGTCATTGCCTTGTTTTTTTTTGGTTTCGTACCCATACTTCTTTGTGTTGTCTAAAGTTTTTGAGTTCATTGTTGGCATTTAGGGTCCGAGCGTCACATCCATACGTGAGCGAGGACAGGATACACGGGTGAAACACTTTTTGTATATGAGGCACTGTGGAAGGCTCCCTTGAAATATTGTCTGGTTCTTCCAAATGCCTCCATCACAACTTAATTCTCCTATTGATTTCAATCAAAAGATTGAAAAAATTCCCACCCCCAACTTCTACTTGTATTCCATTTATTTCAATCTTTGCAGAGGTGGCACTGCTGGTCACATCACTTGATATGGAAGCCACTTTCTTACTTGCGTTGGCAAGTTTTCAAATTTGTTGTTTGAGGTCTTCTGGACTTGTGTCAGTGAATAGTGGTTTGTAACTAGAGAGTACTTGCCACTAGTAGAAATCCCTATTATTGGTGCACCACAGACCATAAATTATATAGGTCCAATGATGCTCACACTGAGGGCCTTATGCAGAGAGCATAGAATTTTAAAATTGGCGAATTTCATAAAAAGTAGCTTTTTTGGAGAGTTTTATTCTCCATATGCAGAAAAGTGCGAATTCTGCTATGTTTAACATGGATGCGTGTGGCGAGTTTAAATTGGCGAGATGCGCGCTTCAGAAACGTGTAAAAACAAATTCGCGCCTTTTTTTCCCCTTTACTATAGGCGGCGAGCGCCATCTTGCCATCTTTTCCTGGCGCGGCAAAAATGCGAGAATCGCGGCATTTTTTGGCGCGAACAGCCGCTTTATGCCGTTCGCACCTCTCTGCATTCGGAGAGTTTTAAAAATGGCGAGATGGAGGTTCTCGCCAGCCGCGAGGCGAGTTTTAGCAATTGAAAAAACAAAATGGCGCGTTTTTCGGAACTCGCCATTTTCTGCCGGTTTCTGCGTGAAATTGTACAAAAAATGGCGAATTTCGAAATAACGATGCTCTCTGCATAAGGCCCTGAGTCTGTTAAAATATTACACTTTATTTAGACCAAATGTCTACACAATATTTTATATTCGATTAAGGTTTAAAATGGTTTCCTTGCTCGGTATTGTGTTTTGTATATACTAGTGCTCAAATTATCAAACTCTTTAAGCAACCGCTATGTACGGTACATCCATGCCATACACCTATGCCAACTTGCAGTTATACATCACTGCCTCTATCCAAGCATATTTGATGCTTGTATCAATTGAGACTACTGGTCTTGTCTTTCAACAGGACATCTCAATTTAGCAGTATCCACCTCACCGGCAATAAGACTACTCTGATCCGGTGTGTGTATATATACAGTATAAATAACACCACTGGGCAATTATCCTCTAGGGTGGACTAACAGCCACCCTCCGACCCCCCCCATTAAAGATCTATTAGTGTCAATAACTTGAGCTGCTGAGACTTTGAACACTAGTATATACAAACACAATACCGAGCAAGGAAACCATTTAAAACCTTCATCGAATATAAAATATTGTGTAGACATTTGGTCTTAATAAAGTGTAATATTTTAACAGACTCAGTGTGAGCATCATTGGACCTATATAATTTATGGTCTGTTGTGCACCAATAATAGGGATTTCTACTAGTGGCAAGTACTCTCTAGTTACAAACCGCTATTCTCTGACATTCCGTCTGTCTCCCTTACAGCACACAACCTCCATACGACCCCCTCAGTATAACAGTGTTTGGTGCGAGGTACCTCAACCCATTGCACTTCTGGACTTGTGGCAAAAATAACAATGTAATTGGCATCGGAGGTGACTCAACTATTCACTGTTAATTTTGATTCCTTTTTCTTCCCAGTCTATTGTCTTGAACAATTCTTCGTGTTGCAGTGAGAAGCTTTGGTGACACTGTGTCTCCCTGCCGCACTCCCTCACTGATCCTGGTGACACAGTGTCTCCCTGCCGCGCTCCCTCGCTGATCCTGGTGACACGGTGTCTCCCTGCCCCACTCCCTCACTGATCCTGGTGACACGGTGTCTCCCTGCCGCACTCCCTTCCTGATCCTGGTGACACGGTGTCTCCCTGCCACACTCCCTTCCTGATCCTGGTGACACTGTGTCTCCCATCCCCACTCCCTTACTGATCCTGGTGACACAGTGTCTCCCTGCCGCACTCCCTTCCTGATCCTGGTGACACAGTGTCTCCCTGCCACACTCCCTTACTGATCCTGGTGACACTGTGTCTCCCTGCCGCACTCCCTTACTGATCCTGGTGACACGGTGTCTCCCTGCCGTACTCCCTTACTGATCCTGGTGACACGGTGTCTCCCTGCCGCACTCCCTTCCTGATCCTGGTGACACGGCGTCTCCCTGCCGCACTCCCTTCCTGATCCTGGTGACACGGTGTCTCCCTGCCGCGCTCCCTTCCTGATCCTGGTGACACGGTGTCTCCCTGCTGCACTCCCTTCCTGATCCTGGTGACAGTGTCTCCCATCCCCACTCCCTTCCTGATCCTGGTGACACGGTGTCTCCCTGCCGCACTCCCTCGCTGATCCTGGTGACACTGTGTCTCCCTGCTGCGCTCCCTCGCTGGTCCTGGTGACACTGTGTCTCCCTGCCGCACTCCCTCACTGATCCTGGTGACACGGTGTCTCCCTGCCGCACTCCCTTCCTGATCCTGGTGACACGGTGTCTCCCTGCCGCACTCCCTTCCTGATCCTGGTGACACGGTGTCTCCCTGCCGCACTCCCTTCCTGATCCTGGTGACACGGTGTCTCCCTGCCGCACTCCCTTCCTGATCCTGGTGACACGGTGTCTCCCTGCCGCACTCCCTTCCTGATCCTTATCTTGCTCGTATCTTCATCTAATCTTATGGGTGATGTGGCATTCTTGTTAATGTTCTTTATAATATCAATGTATGTTTCTTCAACTCTTGTCTTCCTAATGTATCTGGGAGTGCTGAGGTGAACACAGAATCAAATGCTTTTTCGTAATCTATGAATCCTAAACCGAGTGGTAGATCGTATTCAGTACTTCGGGAATTCACTTCTTGTTTGACTTGGATGTGGTCCATTGTGTTGGATCCACTGCGAGATTCCACTTGTCCTCTAGGCTGGGCAAAGGCCAGGGTCTGTAGCAGCTGAGTAGTGAGTATCTTTGTAACAATCTTGTAAGTGATTGGAAGTAGACTAATAGGTCTGTAGTTGTTTGTCTCCTTGTGGATGAGGATAACAATGGCATTACTCTGTCGTCCTGGAATTTTCATGTTATTCAAGCAGGGTGTAAAGAGTTCTGCAAGGAATTTTATTTCTACTTCTCCAGCTTTTCAAGATTTCAGTTGTAATTCCATCTTCCCTTCATCGATGTTATTGCCTTTGCCACTTCCGGAAGGCTGCGTGGTGCATCATTGGTGGTTTCTTCTCGCTTCAGCTCTCTTCATGATAAGTGCATTGTCCTTTATTGATCCATCGTCTTGAGTGCAGTGATTTGCTTCTTCCAACAATAAGTTGCTGCTTTGTCTTTACGCTTTTGTTATCTTCGATAATCTTCCTCACCGTATCCAGTTACATTCTCTTACATCCTCAGTTATACGTTTGGGGATTGCCTCGCACAGCTCTGTATATTCAGTTATACGTTTGGGGATCGCCTCGCACAGCTCTGTATATTCAGTTATACGGTTGGGGATCGCACAGCTCTGTATATTCAGTTATACGTTTGGGGATTGCCTCGCACAGCTCTGTATATTCAGTTATACGTTTGGGGATTGCCTCGCACAGCTCTGTATATTCAGTTATACGTTTGGGGATCGCACAGCTCTGTATATTCAGTTATACGTTTGGGGATCGCACAGCTGTGTATATTCAGTTATACGGTTGGGGATCGCACAGCTCTGTATATTCACTTATACGTTTGGGGATCGCACAGCTCTGTATATTCAGTTATACGTTTGGGGATCGCACAGCTCTGTATATTCAGTTATACGGTTGGGGATCGCACAGCTCTGTATATTCACTTATACGTTTGGGGATCGCACAGCTCTGTATATTCAGTTATACGGTTGGGGATCGCACAGCTGTGTATATTCAGTTATACGTTTGGGGATCGCACAGCTGTGTATATTCAGTTATACGGTTGGGGATCGCACCGCTCTGTAAATTCACTTATACGTTTGGGAATCGCACAGCTCTGTATATTCAGTTATACGTTTGGGAATCGCACAGCTCTGTATATTCACATATACGTTTGGGGATCGCACAGCTCTGTATATTCAGTTATACGTTTGGGAATCGCACAGCTCTGTATATTCACTTATACGTTTGGGGATCGCACAGCTCTGTATATTCAGTTATACGTTTGGGGATCGCGCAGCTCTGTATATTCACTTATACGTTTGGGGATCGCACAGCTCTGTATATTCAGTTATACGTTTGGGGATCGCGCAGCTCTGTATATTCACTTATACGGTTGGGGATCGCACAGCTCTGTATATTCACTTATACGTTTGGGGATCGCACAGCTCTGTATATTCAGTTATACGTTTGGGGATCGCACAGCTCTGTATATTCAGTTATACGGTTGGGGATCGCACAGCTCTGTATATTCACTTAAGGCTGGGACTCGCTGCGCCCGGCGGCGCGGGCGGCCGCACGAGCGTTCCCCACCAGCAGGGGAATCCTCCCGAGCCGGTCCCAGTCCCCCCTGGCTGCACAGCTCACTACACACTGTGACGCGTCAGCCGCTAGGGGATTCAAGAGAACTGTAATCCCAAGCGGCGACACGTCACGTGGTGTGGCTGTGAGCCAATGAGGAGGGGAGGCTTCGGGGAGCGGGGAGGAGAGTGTGGAGAGAAAGCAGCGTGAGTGTGTGTGTGTGTGTGTGTGTGTGTGTGTGTGTGTGTGTGTGTGTGTGTGTGTGTGTGCCTGCCTGAGTGCGTGAGTGCCTGTCTGTATGTGTGTGCCTGTCTGTTTATGTGTATGTGTATGTGTGTGTCTGAGTGCCTGTCTGTGTGTGTGTGCCTGTCTGTTTATGTGTATGTGTATGTGTGTGTCTGAGTGCCTGTCTGTATGTGTGTGCCTGTCTGTTTATGTGTATGTGTATGTGTGTGTCTGAGTGCCTGTCTGTGTGTGTGTGCCTGTCTGTTTATGTGTATGTGTATGTGTGTGTCTGAGTGCCTGTCTGTATGTGTGTGCCTGTCTGTTTATGTGTATGTGTATGTGTGTGTCTGAGTGCCTGTCTGTGTGTGTGTGCCTGTCTGTTTATGTGTATGTGTATGTGTGTGTCTGAGTGCCTGTCTGTGTGTGAGGATTTGAGGGGCTCAGCGGTTGAGGGGCTGAACGGCTGCCCCTCACGTCATGGCCGCGCCCCCTCACGTCATGGCCGCGCCCCCCACCCGTTTTGGCCACACACCCCCTGCTCGCAAAAAGGGTCCCTTTGGACCGGAAAAAGCCCCAAGTGCCTCTCCACGCGCCGCCTGTCTGCATTGCGGGCGCGTGGTCTGAGGCAGCGGGGCCTTAGCCTTATACGTTTGGGGATCTCACAGCTCTGTATATTCAGTTATACGTTTGGGGATCGCACAGCTCTGTATATTCAGTTATACGTTTGGGGATCGCACAGCTCTGTATATTCACTTATACGTTTGGGGATCGCACAGCTCTGTATATTCACTTATACGTTTGGGGATCGCACAGCTCTGTATATTCACTTATACGTTTGGGGATCGCACAGCTCTGTATATTCAGTTATACGTTTGGGGATCGCGCAGCTCTGTATGTTCAGTTATACGTTTGGGGAGCGCACAGCTCTGTATATTCAGTTATACATTTGGGGATCGCACAGCTCTGTATATTCAGTTATACGTTTGGGGATCGCACAGCTCTGTATATTCAGTTATACGTTTGGGGATCGCACAGCTCTGTATATTCACTTATACGTTTGGGGATCGCACAGCTCTGTATATTCAGTTATACGTTTGGGGAGCGCACAGCTCTGTATATTCAGTTATACATTTGGGGATCGCACCGCTCTGTATATTCAGTTATACGTTTGGGGATCGCACAGCTCTGTATATTCAGTTATACGTTTGGGGATCGCACCGCTCTGTATATTCAGTTATACGTTTGGGGATCGCACAGCTCTGTATATTCAGTTATACGTTTGGGGATCGCACAGCTCTGTATATTCAGTTATACGTTTGGGGATCGCACAGCTCTGTATATTCAGTTATACGTTTGGGGATCGCACAGCTCTGTATATTCAGTTATACGTTTGGGAATCGCACAGCTCTGTATATTCAGTTATACGTTTGGGGATCGCACAGCTCTGTATATTCAGTTATACGTTTGGGGATCGCACAGCTCTGTATATTCAGTTATACGTTTGGGAATCGCACAGCTCTGTATATTCAGTTATACGTTTGGGGATCTCACAGCTCTGTATATTCAGTTATACGTTTGGGGATCGCACAGCTCTGTATATTCACTTATACGGTTGGGGATCGCACAGCTCTGTATATTCACTTATACGGTTGGGGATCGCACAGCTCTGTATATTCAGTTATACGTTTGGGGATCGCACAGCTCTGTATATTCACTTATACGTTTGGGGATCGCACAGCTCTGTATATTCACTTATACGTTTGGGGATCGCACAGCTCTGTATATTCACTTATACGTTTGGGGATCGCACAGCTCTGTATATTCACTTATACGTTTGGGGATCGCACAGCTCTGTATATTCAGTTATACGTTTGGGGATCGCGCAGCTCTGTATGTTCAGTTATACGTTTGGGGAGCGCACAGCTCTGTATATTCAGTTATACATTTGGGGATCGCACAGCTCTGTATATTCAGTTATACGTTTGGGGATCGCACAGCTCTGTATATTCAGTTATACGTTTGGGGATCGCACAGCTCTGTATATTCACTTATACGTTTGGGGATCGCACAGCTCTGTATATTCAGTTATACGTTTGGGGAGCGCACAGCTCTGTATATTCAGTTATACATTTGGGGATCGCACCGCTCTGTATATTCAGTTATACGTTTGGGGATCGCACAGCTCTGTATATTCAGTTATACGTTTGGGGATCGCACCGCTCTGTATATTCAGTTATACGTTTGGGGATCGCACAGCTCTGTATATTCAGTTATACGTTTGGGGATCGCACAGCTCTGTATATTCAGTTATACGTTTGGGGATCGCACAGCTCTGTATATTCAGTTATACGTTTGGGGATCGCACAGCTCTGTATATTCAGTTATACGTTTGGGAATCGCACAGCTCTGTATATTCAGTTATACGTTTGGGGATCGCACAGCTCTGTATATTCAGTTATACGTTTGGGGATCGCACAGCTCTGTATATTCAGTTATACGTTTGGGAATCGCACAGCTCTGTATATTCAGTTATACGTTTGGGGATCTCACAGCTCTGTATATTCAGTTATACGTTTGGGGATCGCACAGCTCTGTATATTCACTTATACGGTTGGGGATCGCACAGCTCTGTATATTCACTTATACGGTTGGGGATCGCACAGCTCTGTATATTCAGTTATACGTTTGGGGATCGCACAGCTCTGTATATTCACTTATACGTTTGGGGATCTCACAGCTCTGTATATTCACGTATACGTTTGGGGATCTCACAGCTCTGTATATTCAGTTATACGTTTGGGGAGCACATAGCTCTGTATATTCAGTTATACGTTTGGGGATCGCACAGCTCTGTATATTCAGTTATACGTTTGGGGATCGCACAGCTCTGTATATTCACTTATACGTTTGGGGATCGCACAGCTCTGTATATTCAGTTATACGTTTGGGGATCGCACAGCTCTGTATATTCAGTTATACGTTTGGGGATCGCACAGCTCTGTATATTCACTTATACGTTTGGGGATCGCACAGCTCTGTATATTCAGTTATACGTTTGGGGATCGCACAGCTCTGTATATTCACTTATACGTTTGGGGATCGCACAGCTCTGTATATTCAGTTATACGTTTGGGGATCGCGCAGCTCTGTATATTCAGTTATACGTTTGGGGATCGCACCGCTCTGTATATTCAGTTATACGTTTGGGGATCGCACAGCTCTGTATATTCAGTTATACGTTTGGGGATCGCACAGCTCTGTATATTCAGTTATACGTTTGGGGATCGCACAGCTCTGTATATTCAGTTATACGTTTGGGAATCGCACAGCTCTGTATATTCAGTTATACGTTTGGGGATCGCACAGCTCTGTATATTCAGTTATACGTTTGGGGATCGCACAGCTCTGTATATTCAGTTATACGTTTGGGGATCGCACAGCTCTGTATATTCAGTTATACGTTTGGGAATCGCACAGCTCTGTATATTCAGTTATACGTTTGGGGATCTCACAGCTCTGTATATTCAGTTATACGTTTGGGGATCGCACAGCTCTGTATATTCAGTTATACGTTTGGGGATCGCACAGCTCTGTATATTCAGTTATACGTTTGGGGATCTCACTGCTCTGTATATTCAGTTATACGTTTGGGGATCGCACAGCTCTGTATATTCAGTTATACGTTTGGGGATCGCACAGCTCTGTATATTCAGTTATACGTTTGGGGATCTCACTGCTCTGTATATTCAGTTATACGTTTGGGGATCGCACAGCTCTGTATATTCAGTTATACGTTTGGGGATCGCACAGCTCTGTATATTCAGTTATACGTTTGGGAATCGCACAGCTCTGTATATTCAGTTATACGTTTGGGGATCTCACAGCTCTGTATATTCAGTTATACGTTTGGGGAGCGCACAGCTCTGTATATTCAGTTATACGTTTGGGGATCGCACAGCTCTGTATATTCAGTTATACGTTTGGGGATCGCACAGCTCTGTATATTCAGTTATACGTTTGGGGATCGCACAGCTCTGTATATTCAGTGATACGTTTGGGGATCTCACAGCTCTGTATATTCAGTTATACGGTTGGGGATCGCACAGCTCTGTATATTCAGTTATACGTTTGGGGATCGCACAGCTCTGTATATTCACTTATACGTTTGGGGATCGCACAGCTCTGTATATTCACTTATACGTTTGGGGATCGCACAGCTCTGTATATTCACTTATACGTTTGGGGATCGCGCAGCTCTGTATATTCAGTTATACGTTTGGGGATCGCACCGCTCTGTATATTCACTTATACGTTTGGGGATCGCACCGCTCTGTATATTCACTTATACGTTTGGGGATCGCACCGCTCTGTATATTCACTTATACGTTTGGGGATCACACAGCTCTGTATATTCGCTTATACGTTTGGGGATCGCACCGCTCTGTATATTCACTTATACGTTTGGGGATCGCGCAGCTCTGTATATTCAGTTATACGTTTGGGGATCGCACCGCTCTGTATATTCGGTTATACGTTTGGGGATCGCACAGCTCTGTATATTCAGTTATACGTTTGGGGATCGCACAGCTCTGTATATTCACTTATACGTTTGGGGATCGCCTCGCACAGCTCTGTATATTTAGTTATACGTTTGGGGATCGCACCGCTCTGTATATTCAGTTATACGGTTGGGGATCGCACCGCTCTGTAAATTCACTTATACGTTTGGGAATCGCACAGCTCTGTATATTCAGTTATACGTTTGGGAATCGCACAGCTCTGTATATTCACATATACGTTTGGGGATCGCACAGCTCTGTATATTCAGTTATACGTTTGGGGATCGCACAGCTCTGTATATTCAGTTATACGTTTGGGGATCGCGCAGCTCTGTATATTCACTTATACGTTTGGGGATCGCACAGCTCTGTATATTCAGTTATACGTTTGGGGATCGCGCAGCTCTGTATATTCACTTATACGGTTGGGGATCGCACAGCTCTGTATATTCACTTATACGTTTGGGGATCGCACAGCTCTGTATATTCAGTTATACGTTTGGGGATCGCACCGCTCTGTATATTCAGTTATACGTTTGGGGATCGCGCAGCTCTGTATATTCAGTTATACGTTTGGGGATCGCACCGCTCTGTATATTCACTTATACATTTGGGGATCGCACCGCTCTGTATATTCACTTATACGTTTGGGGATCGCACCGCTCTGTATATTCACTTATACGTTTGGGGATCACACAGCTCTGTATATTCGCTTATACGTTTGGGGATCGCACCGCTCTGTATATTCACTTATACGTTTGGGGATCGCGCAGCTCTGTATATTCAGTTATACGTTTGGGGATCGCACCGCTCTGTATATTCAGTTATACGTTTGGGGATCGCACAGCTCTGTATATTCACTTATACGTTTGGGGATCGCACAGCTCTGTATATTCACTTATACGTTTGGGGATCGCCTCGCACAGCTCTGTATATTTAGTTATACGTTTGGGGATCGCACCGCTCTGTATATTCAGTTATACGGTTGGGGATCGCACCGCTCTGTAAATTCACTTATACGTTTGGGAATCGCACAGCTCTGTATATTCAGTTATACGTTTGGGAATCGCACAGCTCTGTATATTCACATATACGTTTGGGGATCGCACAGCTCTGTATATTCAGTTATACGTTTGGGAATCGCACAGCTCTGTATATTCACTTATACGTTTGGGGATCGCACAGCTCTGTATATTCAGTTATACGTTTGGGGATCGCGCAGCTCTGTATATTCACTTATACGTTTGGGGATCGCACAGCTCTGTATATTCAGTTATACGTTTGGGGATCGCGCAGCTCTGTATATTCACTTATACGGTTGGGGATCGCACAGCTCTGTATATTCACTTATACGTTTGGGGATCGCACAGCTCTGTATATTCAGTTATACGTTTGGGGATCGCACAGCTCTGTATATTCAGTTATACGTTTGGGGATCGCACAGCTCTGTATATTCACTTATACGGTTGGGGATCGCACAGCTCTGTATATTCACTTATACGTTTGGGGATCGCACAGCTCTGTATATTCACTTATATACGTTTGGGGATCGCACAGCTCTGTATATTCAGTTATACGTTTGGGGATCGCACAGCTCTGTATATTAAGTTATACGTTTGGGGATCGCACCGCTCTGTATATTCACTTATACGTTTGGGGATCGCACAGCTCTGTATATTCACTTATACGTTTGGGGATCGCACCGCTCTGTATATTCACTTATACGTTTGGGGATCGCACAGCTCTGTATATTCACTTATACGTTTGGGGAGCACATAGCTCTGTATATTCAGTTATACGTTTGGGGAGCACATAGCTCTGTATATTCAGTTATACGTTTGGGGATCGCACCGCTCTGTATATTCACTTATACGTTTGGGGATCGCACAGCTCTGTATATTCACTTATACGTTTGGGGATCGCACCGCTCTATATATTCACTTATACGTTTGGGGATCGCACAGCTCTGTATATTCACTTATACGTTTGGGGAGCACATAGCTCTGTATATTCAGTTATACGTTTGGGGAGCACATAGCTCTGTATATTCAGTTATACGTTTGGGGATCGCGCAGCTCTGTATATTCAGTTATACGTTTGGGGATCGCACAGCTCTGTATATTCAGTTATACGGTTGGGGATCGCACAGCTCTGTATATTCAGTTATACGTTTGGGGATCGCACAGCTCTGTATATTCAGTTATACGTTTGGGGATCGCACAGCTCTGTATATTCAGTTATACGTTTGGGGATCGCACAGCTCTGTATATTCAGTTATACGTTTGGGGATCGCACAGCTCTGTATATTCAGTTATACGTTTGGGGATCGCACAGCTCTGTATATTCAGTTATACGTTTGGGGATCGCACAGCTCTGTATATTCAGTTATACGTTTGGGGATCGCACAGCTCTGTATATTCACTTATACGTTTGGGGATCGCACAGCTCTGTATATTCAGTTATACGTTTGGGGATCGCACAGCTCTGTATATTCAGTTATACGTTTGGGGATCGCACAGCTCTGTATATTCACTTATACGTTTGGGGATCGCACAGCTCTGTATATTCAGTTATACGTTTGGGGATCGCACAGCTCTGTATATTCACTTATACGTTTGGGAATCGCACAGCTCTGTATATTCAGTTATACGTTTGGGGATCGCGCAGCTCTGTATATTCAGTTATACGTTTGGGGATCGCACCGCTCTGTATATTCAGTTATACGTTTGGGGATCGCACAGCTCTGTATATTCAGTTATACGTTTGGGGATCGCACAGCTCTGTATATTCAGTTATACGTTTGGGGATCGCACAGCTCTGTATATTCAGTTATACGTTTGGGAATCGCACAGCTCTGTATATTCAGTTATACGTTTGGGGATCGCACAGCTCTGTATATTCAGTTATACGTTTGGGGATCGCACAGCTCTGTATATTCAGTTATACGTTTGGGAATCGCACAGCTCTGTATATTCAGTTATACGTTTGGGGATCTCACAGCTCTGTATATTCAGTTATACGTTTGGGGATCGCACAGCTCTGTATATTCAGTTATACGTTTGGGGATCTCACTGCTCTGTATATTCAGTTATACGTTTGGGGATCGCACAGCTCTGTATATTCAGTTATACGTTTGGGGATCGCACAGCTCTGTATATTCAGTTATACGTTTGGGGATCGCACAGCTCTGTATATTCAGTTATACGTTTGGGGATCGCACAGCTCTGTATATTCAGTTATACGTTTGGGGATCTCACAGCTCTGTATATTCAGTTATACGGTTGGGGATCGCACAGCTCTGTATATTCAGTTATACGTTTGGGGATCGCACAGCTCTGTATATTCACTTATACGTTTGGGGATCGCACAGCTCTGTATATTCAGTTATACGTTTGGGGATCGCACCGCTCTGTATATTCACTTATACGTTTGGGGATCGCACCGCTCTGTATATTCACTTATACGTTTGGGGATCGCACCGCTCTGTATATTCACTTATACGTTTGGGGATCACACAGCTCTGTATATTCGCTTATACGTTTGGGGATCGCACCGCTCTGTATATTCACTTATACGTTTGGGGATCGCGCAGCTCTGTATATTCAGTTATACGTTTGGGGATCGCACCGCTCTGTATATTCAGTTATACGTTTGGGGATCGCACAGCTCTGTATATTCAGTTATACGTTTGGGGATCGCACAGCTCTGTATATTCACTTATACGTTTGGGGATCGCCTCGCACAGCTCTGTATATTTAGTTATACGTTTGGGGATCGCACCGCTCTGTATATTCAGTTATACGGTTGGGGATCGCACCGCTCTGTAAATTCACTTATACGTTTGGGAATCGCACAGCTCTGTATATTCAGTTATACGTTTGGGAATCGCACAGCTCTGTATATTCACATATACGTTTGGGGATCGCACAGCTCTGTATATTCAGTTATACGTTTGGGAATCGCACAGCTCTGTATATTCACTTATACGTTTGGGGATCGCACAGCTCTGTATATTCAGTTATACGTTTGGGGATCGCGCAGCTCTGTATATTCACTTATACGTTTGGGGATCGCACAGCTCTGTATATTCAGTTATACGTTTGGGGATCGCGCAGCTCTGTATATTCACTTATACGGTTGGGGATCGCACAGCTCTGTATATTCACTTATACGTTTGGGGATCGCACAGCTCTGTATATTCAGTTATACGTTTGGGGATCGCACAGCTCTGTATATTCAGTTATACGTTTGGGGATCGCACAGCTCTGTATATTCACTTATACGGTTGGGGATCGCACAGCTCTGTATATTCACTTATACGTTTGGGGATCGCACAGCTCTGTATATTCACTTATACGTTTGGGGATCGCACAGCTCTGTATATTCAGTTATACGTTTGGGGATCGCACAGCTCTGTATATTCAGTTATACGTTTGGGGATCGCACCGCTCTGTATATTCACTTATACGTTTGGGGATCGCACAGCTCTGTATATTCACTTATACGTTTGGGGATCGCACCGCTCTGTATATTCACTTATACGTTTGGGGATCGCACAGCTCTGTATATTCACTTATACGTTTGGGGAGCACATAGCTCTGTATATTCAGTTATACGTTTGGGGAGCACATAGCTCTGTATATTCAGTTATACGTTTGGGGATCGCACCGCTCGGTATATTCACTTATACGTTTGGGGATCGCACAGCTCTGTATATTCAGTTATACGTTTGGGGATCGCACAGCTCTGTATATTCAGTTATACGTTTGGGGATCGCACAGCTCTGTATATTCAGTTATACGTTTGGGGATCGCACAGCTCTGTATATTCAGTTATACGTTTGGGGATCGCACAGCTCTGTATATTCAGTTATACGTTTGGGGATCGCACAGCTCTGTATATTCAGTTATACGTTTGGGGATTGCACAGCTCTGTATATTCACTTATACGTTTGGGGATCGCACAGCTCTGTATATTCACTTATACGTTTGGGGATCGCACAGCTCTGTATATTCACTTATACGTTTGGGGATCGCACAGCTCTGTATATTCACTTATACGTTTGGGGATCGCACCGCTCTGTATATTCAGTTATACGTTTGGGGATCGCACAGCGCTGTATATTCAGTTATACGTTTGGGGATCGCACAGCTCTGTATATTCAGTTATACGTTTGGGGATCGCACAGCTCTGTATATTCACTTATACGTTTGGGGATCGCACAGCTCTGTATATTCAGTTATACGTTTGGGGATCGCACAGCTCTGTATATTCAGTTATACGTTTGGGGATCGCACAGCTCTGTATATTCAGTTATACGTTTGGGAATCGCACAGCTCTGTATATTCAGTTATACGTTTGGGGATCGCACAGCTCTGTATATTCAGTTATACGGTTGGGGATCGCACAGCTCTGTATATTCAGTTATACGTTTGGGGATCGCACAGCTCTGTATATTCAGTTATACGTTTGGGGATCGCACAGCTCTGTATATTCACTTATACGTTTGGGGATCGCACAGCTCTGTATATTCAGTTATACGTTTGGGGATCGCACAGCTCTGTATATTCTGTTATACGTTTGGGGATCTCACAGCTCTGTATATTCAGTTATACGTTTGGGGATCGCACAGCTCTGTATATTCAGTTATACGTTTGGGGATCGCACAGCTCTGTATATTCAGTTATACGTTTGGGGATCGCACAGCTCTGTATATTCACTTATACGTTTGGGGATTGCACAGCTCTGTATATTCACTTATATGTTTGGGGATCGCACCGCTCTGTATATTCAGTTATACGTTTGGGATTCGCACAGCTCTGTATATTCAGTTATACGTTTGGGGATCGCACCGCTCTGTATATTCAGTTATACGTTTGGGATTCGCACAGCTCTGTATATTCAGTTATACGTTTGGGGAGCGCACAGCTCTGTATATTCACTTATACGTTTGGGGATCTCACAGCTCTGTATATTCAGTTATACGTTTGGGGATCGCACAGCTCTGTATATTCAGTTATACGGTTGGGGATCGCACAGCTCTGTATATTCACTTATACGTTTGGGGATCGCACAGCTCTGTATATTCACTTATACGTTTGGGGATCGCACAGCTCTGTATATTCACTTATACGTTTGGGGATCGCACAGCTCTGTATATTCAGTTATACGTTTGGGGATCGCACAGCTCTGTATATTCACTTATACGTTTGGGGATCGCACAGCTCTGTATATTCACTTATATGTTTGGGGATCGCACAGCTCTGTATATTCACTTATATGTTTGGGGATCGCACAGCTCTGTATATTCACTTATATGTTTGGGGATCGCACAGCTCTGTATATTCACTTATATGTTTGGGGATCGCACAGCTCTGTATATTCACTTATACGTTTGGGGATCGCACCGCTCTGTATATTCAGTTATACGTTTGGGATTCGCACAGCTCTGTATATTCAGTTATACGTTTGGGGATCGCACAGCTCTGTATATTCAGTTATACGTTTGGGGATCGCACAGCTCTGTATATTCAGTTATACGTTTGGGGATTGCACAGCTCTGTATATTCACTTATACGTTTGGGGATCGCACAGCTCTGTATATTCACTTATACGTTTGGGGATCGCACAGCTCTGTATATTCACTTATACGTTTGGGGATCGCACAGCTCTGTATATTCACTTATACGTTTGGGGATCGCACCGCTCTGTATATTCAGTTATACGTTTGGGGATCGCACAGCGCTGTATATTCAGTTATACGTTTGGGGATCGCACAGCTCTGTATATTCAGTTATACGTTTGGGGATCGCACAGCTCTGTATATTCACTTATACGTTTGGGGATCGCACAGCTCTGTATATTCAGTTATACGTTTGGGGATCGCACAGCTCTGTATATTCAGTTATACGTTTGGGGATCGCACAGCTCTGTATATTCAGTTATACGTTTGGGAATCGCACAGCTCTGTATATTCAGTTATACGTTTGGGGATCGCACAGCTCTGTATATTCAGTTATACGGTTGGGGATCGCACAGCTCTGTATATTCAGTTATACGTTTGGGGATCGCACAGCTCTGTATATTCAGTTATACGTTTGGGGATCGCACAGCTCTGTATATTCACTTATACGTTTGGGGATCGCACAGCTCTGTATATTCAGTTATACGTTTGGGGATCGCACAGCTCTGTATATTCTGTTATACGTTTGGGGATCTCACAGCTCTGTATATTCAGTTATACGTTTGGGGATCGCACAGCTCTGTATATTCAGTTATACGTTTGGGGATCGCACAGCTCTGTATATTCAGTTATACGTTTGGGGATCGCACAGCTCTGTATATTCACTTATACGTTTGGGGATTGCACAGCTCTGTATATTCACTTATATGTTTGGGGATCGCACCGCTCTGTATATTCAGTTATACGTTTGGGATTCGCACAGCTCTGTATATTCAGTTATACGTTTGGGGATCGCACCGCTCTGTATATTCAGTTATACGTTTGGGATTCGCACAGCTCTGTATATTCAGTTATACGTTTGGGGAGCGCACAGCTCTGTATATTCACTTATACGTTTGGGGATCTCACAGCTCTGTATATTCAGTTATACGTTTGGGGATCGCACAGCTCTGTATATTCAGTTATACGGTTGGGGATCGCACAGCTCTGTATATTCACTTATACGTTTGGGGATCGCACAGCTCTGTATATTCACTTATACGTTTGGGGATCGCACAGCTCTGTATATTCACTTATACGTTTGGGGATCGCACAGCTCTGTATATTCAGTTATACGTTTGGGGATCGCACAGCTCTGTATATTCACTTATACGTTTGGGGATCGCACAGCTCTGTATATTCACTTATACGTTTGGGGATCGCACAGCTCTGTATATTCACTTATATGTTTGGGGATCGCACAGCTCTGTATATTCACTTATATGTTTGGGGATCGCACAGCTCTGTATATTCACTTATATGTTTGGGGATCGCACAGCTCTGTATATTCACTTATATGTTTGGGGATCGCACAGCTCTGTATATTCACTTATACGTTTGGGGATCGCACCGCTCTGTATATTCAGTTATACGTTTGGGATTCGCACAGCTCTGTATATTCAGTTATACGTTTGGGATTCGCACAGCTCTGTATATTCAGTTATACGTTTGGGGATCGCACAGCTCTGTATATTCAGTTATACGTTTGGGGATCGCACAGCTCTGTATATTCTGTTATACGTTTGGGGATCTCACAGCTCTGTATATTCAGTTATACGTTTGGGGATCGCACAGCTCTGTATATTCAGTTATACGTTTGGGGATCGCACAGCTCTGTATATTCAGTTATACGTTTGGGGATCGCACAGCTCTGTATATTCACTTATACGTTTGGGGATTGCACAGCTCTGTATATTCACTTATATGTTTGGGGATCGCACAGCTCTGTATATTCAGTTATACGTTTGGGATTCGCACAGCTCTGTATATTCAGTTATACGTTTGGGGATCGCACCGCTCTGTATATTCAGTTATACGTTTGGGATTCGCACAGCTCTGTATATTCAGTTATACGTTTGGGGAGCGCACAGCTCTGTATATTCACTTATACGTTTGGGGATCTCACAGCTCTGTATATTCAGTTATACGTTTGGGGATCGCACAGCTCTGTATATTCAGTTATACGGTTGGGGATCGCACAGGTCTGTATATTCACTTATACGTTTGGGGATCGCACAGCTCTGTATATTCACTTATACGTTTGGGGATCGCACAGCTCTGTATATTCACTTATACGTTTGGGGATCGCACAGCTCTGTATATTCAGTTATACGTTTGGGGATCGCACAGCTCTGTATATTCACTTATACGTTTGGGGATCGCACAGCTCTGTATATTCACTTATATGTTTGGGGATCGCACAGCTCTGTATATTCACTTATATGTTTGGGGATCGCACAGCTCTGTATATTCACTTATATGTTTGGGGATCGCACAGCTCTGTATATTCACTTATACGTTTGGGGATCGCACCGCTCTGTATATTCAGTTATACGTTTGGGATTCGCACAGCTCTGTATATTCAGTTATACGTTTGGGGATCGCACAGCTCTGTATATTCAGTTATACGTTTGGGGATCGCACCGCTCTGTATATTCACTTATACGTTTGGGGATCGCACAGCTCTGTATATTCAGTTATACGTTTGGGGATCGCACAGCTCTGTCTATTCAGTTATACGTTTGGGGATCGCACCGCTCTGTATATTCACTTATACGTTTGGGGATCGCACAGCTCTGTATATTCAGTTATACGTTTGGGGATCTCACTGCTCTGTATATTCAGTTATACGTTTGGGAATCGCACAGCTCTGTATATTCAGTTATACGTTTGGGGATCACACAGCTCTGTATATTCAGTTATACGTTTGGGGATCGCACGGCTCTGTATATTCAGTTATACGTTTGGGAATCGCACAGCTCTGTATATTCAGTTATACATTTGGGGATCACACAGCTCTGTATATTCAGTTATACATTTGGGGATCGCACAGCTCTGTATATTCAGTTATACGGTTGGGGATCGCACAGCTCTGTATAATCAGTTATACGTTTGGGGATCGCACAGCTCTGTATATTCACTTATACGTTTGGGGATCGCACAGCTCTGTATAATCAGTTATACGTTTGGGGATCGCACAGCTCTGTATATTCACTTATACGTTTGGGGATCGCACAGCTCTGTATATTCAGTTATACGTTTGGGGATCGCACAGCTCCGTATATTCACGTATACGTTTGGGGATCGCACAGCTCTGTATATTCAGTTATACGTTTGGGGATCGCACAGCTCTGTATGTTCAGTTATACGTTTGGGGATCGCACCGCTCTGTATATTCAGTTATACGTTTGGGGATCGCACAGCTCTGTATATTCAGTTACACGTTTGGGGATCGCACAGCTCCGTATATTCACGTATACGTTTGGGGATCGCACAGCTCTGTATATTCAGTTATACGTTTGGGGATCGCACAGCTCTGTATATTCAGTTATACGTTTGGGGATCGCACAGCTCCGTATATTCACGTACTGTATACGTTTGGGGATCGCACAGCTCTGTATATTCAGTTATACGTTTGGGGATCTCACAGCTCTGTATATTCAGTTATACGTTTGGGGATCGCACAGCTCCGTATACTCACGTATACGTTTGGGGATCGCACAGCTCTGTATATTCAGTTATACGTTTGGGGATCGCACAGCTCTGTATATTCAGTTATACGTTTGGGGATCGCACAGCTCTGTATATTCACGTATACGTTTGGGGATCGCACAGCTCTGTATATTCACTTATACGTTTGGGGATCGCACAGCTCTGTATATTCAGTTATACGTTTGGGGATCTCACAGCTCTGTATATTCAGTTATACGTTTGGGGATCTCACAGCTCTGTATATTCAGTTATACGTTTGGGGATCGCACAGCTCTGTATATTCAGTTATACGTTTGGGGATCGCACAGCTCTGTATATTCAGTTATACGTTTGGGGATCGCACAGCTCTGTATATTCAGTTATACGTTTGGGGATCGCACAGCTCTGTATATTCAGTTATACGTTTGGGGATCGCACAGCTCTGTATATTCAGTTATACGTTTGGGGATCGCACAGCTCTGTATATTCAGTTATACGTTTGGGGATCGCACAGCTCTGTATATTCACTTATACGTTTGGGGATCGCACAGCTCTGTATATTCAGTTATACGTTTGGGGATCTCACAGCTCTGTATATTCAGTTATACGTTTGGGGATCGCACAGCTCTGTATATTCAGTTATACGTTTGGGGATCGCCTCGCACAGCTCTGTATATTCACTTATACGTTTGGGGATCGCACAGCTCCGTATATTCACGTATACGTTTGGGGATCGCACAGCTCTGTATATTCAGTTATACGTTTGGGGAGCGCACAGCTCTGTATATTCAGTTATACGTTTGGGGAGCGCACAGCTCTGTATATTCACTTATACGTTTGGGGATTGCACAGCTCTGTATATTCAGTTATACGTTTGGGGATCGCACCGCTCTGTATATTCAGTTATACGTTTGGGGATCGCACAGCTCTGTATATTCAGTTATACGTTTGGGGAGCGCACAGCTCTGTATATTCACTTATACGTTTGGGGAGCGCACAGCTCTGTATATTCACTTATACGTTTGGGGATCGCACAGCTCTGTATATTCAGTTATACGTTTGGGGATCGCGCAGCTCTGTATATTCAGTTATACGTTTGGGGATCGCGCAGCTCTGTATATTCAGTTATACGTTTGGGGATCGCACAGCTCTGTATATTCAGTTATACGTTTGGGGATCGCACAGCTCTGTATATTCAGTTATACGTTTGGGGATCGCACAGCTCTGTATATTCAGTTATACGTTTGGGGATCTCACAGCTCTGTATATTCACTTATACGTTTGGGGAGCGCACAGCTCTGTATATTCACTTATACGTTTGGGGATCGCACAGCTCTGTATATTCACTTATACGTTTGGGGAGCACATAGCTCTGTATATTCAGTTATACGTTTGGGGATCGCACAGCTCTGTATATTCACTTATACGTTTGGGGAGCACATAGCTCTGTATATTCAGTTATACGGTTGGGGATCGCACAGCTCTGTATATTCAGTTATACGTTTGGGGATCGCACAGCTCTGTATATTCAGTTATACGTTTGGGGATCGCACAGCTCTGTATATTCAGTTATACGTTTGGGGATCGCACAGCTCTGTATATTCAGTTATACGGTTGGGGATCGCACCGCTCTGTATATTCAGTTATACGTTTGGGGATCGCACCGCTCTGTATATTCAGTTATACGTTTGGGGATCTCACAGCTCTGTATATTCACTTATACGTTTGGGGATCGCACAGCTCTGTATATTCAGTTATACGGTTGGGGAGCGCACAGCTCTGTATATTCAGTTATACGTTTGTGATTCGCACAGCTCTGTATATTCAGTTATACGTTTGGGGATCGCGCAGCTCTGTATATTCAGTTATACGTTTGGGGATCGCACAGCTCTGTATATTCACTTATACGTTTGGGGATCGCACAGCTCTGTATATTCACTTATACGTTTGGGGATCGCACAGCTCTGTATATTCAGTTATACGTTTGGGAATCGCACAGCTCTGTATATTCAGTTATACGTTTGGGGATCGCACAGCTCTGTATATTCACTTATACGTTTGGGGATCGCGCAGCTCTGTATATTCAGTTATACGTTTGGGGATCGCACAGCTCTGTATATTCAGTTATACGTTTGGGGATCGCACAGCTCTGTATATTCAGTTATACGTTTGGGGATCGCACAGCTCTGTATATTCAGTTATACGGTTGGGGATCTCACAGCTCTGTATATTCAGTTATACGGTTGGGGATCGCGCAGCTCTGTATATTCAGTTATACGGTTGGGGATCGCACAGCTCTGTATATTCAGTTATACGTTTGGGGATCGCACAGCGCTGTATATTCAGTTATACGTTTGGGGATCGCACAGCTCTGTATATTCAGTTATACGTTTGGGGATCGCACAGCTCTGTATATTCAGTTATACGTTTGGGGATCGCACAGCTCTGTATATTCAGTTATACGGTTGGGGATCGCACAGCTCTGTATATTCACTTAAACGTTTGGGGATCGCACAGCTCTGTATATTCAGTTATACGTTTGGGGATCGCACAGCTCTGTATATTCAGTTATACGTTTGGGGATCGCACAGCTCTGTATATTCACTTATACGTTTGGGGATCGCACAGCTCTGTATATTCAGTTATACGTTTGGGGATCGCACAGCTCTGTATATTCACTTATATGTTTGGGGATCGCCTCGCACAGCTCTGTATATTCAGTTATACGTTTGGGGATCGCACAGCTCTGTATATTCAGTTATACGTTTGGGGATCGCACAGCTCTGTATATTCAGTTATACGTTTGGGGATCGCACAGCTCTGTATATTCAGTTATACGTTTGGGGATCGCGCAGCTCTGTATATTCAGTTATACGTTTGGGGATCGCGCAGCTCTGTATATTCAGTTATACGTTTGGGGATCGCGCAGCTCTGTATATTCAGTTATACGTTTGGGGATCGCGCAGCTCTGTATATTCAGTTATACGTTTGGGGATCGCACAGCTCTGTATATTCAGTTATACGTTTGGGGATCGCACAGCTCTGTATATTCAGTTATACGTTTGGGGATCGCACAGCTCTGTATATTCAGTTATACGTTTGGGGATCGCACAGCTCTGTATATTCAGTTATACGTTTGGGGATCGCGCAGCTCTGTATATTCAGTTATACGGTTGGGGATCGCACAGCTCTGTATATTCACTTATATGTTTGGGGATCGCACAGCTCTGTATATTCACTTATACGTTTGGGGATCGCACAGCTCTGTATATTCAGTTATACGTTTGGGGATCGCCTCGCACAGCTCTGTATATTCAGTTATACGTTTGGGGATCGCACAGCTCTGTATATTCAGTTCTTATTCTTGCATCTTGGGATTGCTTCATTTCTTGTCATTTCCTCATTAATTATTTTGTCTCATCTGATATTTTCTTATCCTATATATTGTTAGCAATTCCTCCATGTGGTTTTTTTCCTGTGCTTTCAACTACAATCTTCAATGAGCACGCTGAAGCGATTTTTCAGTTAGTTTAAATTCTGTTATTCTTGATGTTATAGATATATAGAACAAAAGCGCCAACTCCATAGCATGTAACTGCTTAAAAATAAAGATGCATTTATTTAAAATATTAGCAACCCATAAGAAATGCACTTACAGGATTTTAAACAGAACCATTCGTGGGAGAGGAATCTCTATTGAGGTTATCTGCGATGGTAGGGGGAGTCCCAGGTAGGCAGAGGGGAAGTACACAGCCTGTAGCCACAATAAACTCCTACCACGAGTTTGTTTAAATTCTGTTATTCTTGATGTTATAGATTCTCTATATATCTATATATACACAATATATATATATATATTTTTAATCTGTTTTCTTCTTTTCAACTTTGCATTCATATATAATTTTCAGCGAACCAATCAGTGATCACTCCTTGTATCAAAACGGTTAAGGACTGTGCATTGTTCAGTCGTGTTTCTTGTTGGTTAGAACAGCGCTGCGCAAACTGGGGGGTGCAAGACTTTTTTGGGGGAGGGGCGTGGCTCACTTACCCGGCTTCTGTGTCCACTCATCTCCATGACAACGGGGCCATGTGACGTGACGTCACATGACCCGCTTCGTCATTTTACGCTCGTTACCATTGAGACATGGCGTCAAATGACGCTGTGGGTGACGTGACGTCACGAGCTCGAGGCGTCATTTGAGGCCGCAGGGTGGGCACGACACGGGAGAGCAGGCAGGGTGGGCACGACACGGGGGAGAGCAGGCAGGGGGGGCACGACATGGGGGAGAGCAGGCAGGGGGGGCACAACACGGGAGAGCAGGCAGGGTGGGCACGACACGGGGGAGAGCAGGCAGGGGGGGCACGACATGGGGGAGAGCAGGCAGGGGGGGCACAACACGGGAGAGCAGGCAGGGTGGGCACGACACGGGGGAGAGCAGGCAGGGGGGGCACGACATGGGGGAGAGCAGGCAGGGGGGGCACAACACGGGAGAGCAGGCAGGGTGGGCACGACACGGGGAGAGCAGGCAGGGTGGGCACGACATGGGGGAGAGCAGGCAGGGGGGGCACGACACGGGAGAGCAGGCAGGGTGGGCACGACACGGGGGAGAGCAGGCAGGGTGGGCACGACATGGGGGAGAGCAGGCAGGGGGGGCACAACACGGGAGAGCAGGCAGGGGGGGCACAACACGGGAGAGCAGGCAGGGTGGGCACGACACGTGGGAGAGCAGGCAGGGTGGGCGTGGGCATGACACGGGGAGAACAGGCAGGGGGGGTACGACACGGGGGAGAGCAGGCAGGCGGGGGGGGCACAGCGCAGGAAGTTTGCGCACCCCTGCATTAGAATATAGGCAATTTCAATCTTGATTCTATTGGGTCCATTCCATGTCCATTTTTTATTTTGGATTGCAGTGGAAGTTTTTCACATTCCGCAAATTCTCCCAATCTGTCCCCACGTTCATTCCTGTCACAGTAACCCGTACTGACCCACTGATGCTTCGTCTCTCTGCTGGGCGCCAGTCTTTGCTTTGAAATCCCCCATAACGATATTGAGGTGATCAGCTCCTCCTTTGTTGTTAAGTTGGTTGATTTCATGATGGAAGCCTCCACGTCATTGTCTGTGAGACTGGATGTTGGAGCGGACACTAGGATTGTTTCAAGCCTGGATATTTGTCAACTGACGATCCTGGCTGCTCTTTCCGAGGAGCTTTCATACGCCACTATGGGTTTTTCTCCATCTCTTATTAACGATGTAGCCTAATAAACTGATTCTTCTGTTATCTGTACCTCTGTAATAGAATAGGTATCTGCTTTCGAGCTCAATGGGGCCTTCATCTTTTTCTTCTTACTCCACTAAGGCCAACATTGTCCCATTGAATGTTCTCTGTCTCCCAGTTCTTGCAGTGCTGTCACTGGGGAGCGTCCGGCTGGTGTAGGGAGCCAGGGTTAGGTTAGGATGGGAGCTGGTGTAGGGAGCCAGGGTTAGGTTAGGATGAGAGCTGGTGTAGGGAGCCAGGGTTAGGTTAGGATGGGAGCTGGTGTAGGGAGCCAGGGTTAAGTTAGGATGGGAGCTGGTGTAGGGAGCCAGGGTTAGGTTAGGATGGGAGCTGGTGTAGGGAGCCAGGGTTAGGTTAGGATGGGAGCTGGTGTAGGGAGCCAGGGTTAGGTTAGGATGGGAGCTGGTGTAGGGAGCCAGGGTTAGGTAAGGATTGGAGCTGGTGTAGGGAGCCAGGGTTAGGTTAGGATGGGAGCTGGTGTAGGGAGCCAGGGTTAGGTTAGGATGGGAGCTGGTGTAGGGAGCCAGGGTTAGGTTAGGATGGGAGCTGGTGTAGGGAGCCAGGGTTAGGTTAGGATGGGTGCTGGTGTAGGGAGCCAGGGTTAGGATGGGAGCTGGTGTAGGGAGCAAGGGTTAGGTTAGGATGGGAGCTGGTGTAGGGAGCCAGGGTTAGGTTAGGATGGGAGCTGGTGTAGGGAGCCAGGGTTAGGATGGGAGCTGGTGTAGGGAGCCAGGGTTAGGTTAGGATGAGAGCTGGTGTAGGGAGCCAGGGTTAGGTTAGGATGAGAGCAGGTGTAGGGAGCCAGGGTTAGGATGGGAGCTGGTGTAGGGAGCCAGGGTTAGGATGGGAGCTGGTGTAGGGAGCCAGGGTTAGGTTAGGATGGGTGCAGGTGTAGGGAGCCAGGGTTAGGTTAGGATGGGAGCAGGTGTAGGGAGCCAGGGTTAGGTTAGGATGGGAGCTGGTGTAGGGAGCCTGGGTTAGGTTAGGATGGGTGCAGGTGTAGGGAGCCAGGGTTAGGTTAGGATGGGTGCTGGTGTAGGGAGCCAGGGTTAGGATGGGAGCTGGTGTAGGGAGCCAGGGTTAGGATGGGAGCTGGTGTAGGGAGCCAGGGTTAGGTTAGGTTAGGATGGGTGCAGGTGTAGGGAGCCAGGGTTAGGTTAGGATGGGAGCTGGTGTAGGGAGCCAGGGTTAGGTTAGGATGGGAGCTGGTGTAGGGAGCCAGGGTTAGGTTAGGATGGGTGCTGGTGTAGGGAGCCAGGGTTAGGTTAGGATGGGAGCAGGTGTAGGGAGCAAGGGTTAGGTTAGGATGGGAGCTGGTGTAGGGAGCAAGGGTTAGGTTAGGATGGGAGCTGGTGTAGGGAGCCAGGGTTAGGTTAGGATGGGAGCTGGTGTAGGGAGCCTGGGTTAGGTTAGGATTGGAGCAGGTGTAGGGAGCCAGGGTTAGGTTAGGATGGGAGCTGGTGTAGGGAGCCAGGGTTAGGTTAGGATGGGAGCTGGTGTAGGGAGCAAGGGTTAGGTTAGGATGGGAGCTGGTGTAGGGAGCCAGGGTTAGGTTAGGATGGGAGCTGGTGTAGGGAGCCAGGGTTAGGTTAGGATGGGAGCTGGTGTAGGGAGCCAGGGTTAGGTTAGGATGGGAGCAGGTGTAGGGAGCAAGGGTTAGGTTAGGATGGGAGCTGGTGTAGGGAGCCAGGGTTGGGTTAGGATGAGAGCTGGTGTAGGGAGCCAGGGTTAGGTTAGGATGGGAGCTGGTGTAGGGAGCCAGGGTTAGGTTAGGATGGGAGCTGGTGTAGGGAGCCAGGGTTAGGTTAGGATGGGAGCTGGTGTAGGGAGCCAGGGTTAGGTTAGGATGGGAGCTGGTGTAGGGAGCCAGGGTTAGGTTAGGATGAGAGCTGGTGTAGGGAGCCAGGGTTAGGTTAAGATGGGAGCTGGTGTAGGGGGCCAGGGTTAGGTTAGGATGGGAGCTGGTGTAGGGAGCCAGGGTTAGGTTAGGATGGGAGCTGGTGTAGGGAGCCAGGGTTAGGTTAGGATGGGAGCTGGTGTAGGGAGTCAGGGTTAGGTTAGGATAGGAGCTGGTGTAGGGAGCCAGGTTTAGGTTAGGATGGGAGCTGGTGTAGGGAGCCAGGGTTAGGTTAGGATGGGAGCTGGTGTAGGGAGCCATGGTTAGGTTAGGATGGGAGCTGGTGTAGGGAGCCAGGGTTAGGTTAGGATGGGAGCTGGTGTAGGGAGCCAGGGTTAGGTTAGGATGAGAGCTGGTGTAGGGAGCCTGGGTTAGGTTAGGATGGGAGCAGGTGTAGGGAGTCAGGGTTAGGTTAGGATGGGAGCTGGTGTAGGGAGTCAGGGTTAGGTTAGGATGGGAGCTGGTGTAGGGAGTCAGGGTTAGGTTAGGATGGGAGCTGGTGTAGGGAGTCAGGGTTAGGTTAGGATGGGAGCAGGTGTAGGGAGCCAGGGTTAGGTTAGGATGGGAGCAGGTGTAGGGAGCCAGGGTTAGGTTAGGATGGGAGCAGGTGTAGGGAGCCAGGGTTAGGTTAGGATGGGAGCTGGTGTAGGGAGCCAGGGTTAGGTTAGGATGGGAGCTGGTGTAGGGAGCCAGGGTTAGGTTAGGATGGGAGCTGGTGTAGGGAGCCAGGGTTAGGTTAGGATGGGAGCTGGTGTAGGGAGTCAGGGTTAGGTTAGTATGGGAGCAGGTGTAGGGAGTCAGGGTTAGGTTAGGATGGGAGCTGGTGTAGGGAGTCAGGGTTAGGTTAGGATGGGAGCTGGTGTAGGGAGTCAGGGTTAGGTTAGGATGGGAGCAGGTGTAGGGAGCCAGGGTTAGGTTAGGATGGGAGCAGGTGTAGGGAGCCAGGGTTAGGTTAGGATGGGAGCAGGTGTAGGAAGCCAGGGTTAGGTTAGGATGGGAGCTGGTGTAGGGAGCCAGGGTTAGGTTAGGATGGGAGCTGGTGTAGGGAGCCATGGTTAGGTTAGGATGGGAGCTGGTGTAGGGAGCCAGGGTTAGGTTAGGATGGGAGCTGGTGTAGGGAGCCAGGGTTAGGTTAGGATGAGAGCTGGTGTAGGGAGCCTGGGTTAGGTTAGGATGGGAGCAGGTGTAGGGAGTCAGGGTTAGGTTAGGATGGGAGCAGGTGTAGGAAGCCAGGGTTAGGTTAGGATGGGAGCAGGTGTAGGAAGCCAGGGTTAGGTTAGGATGGGAGCTGGTGTAGGGAGTCAGGGTTAGGTTAGGATGGGAGCTGGTGTAGGGAGTCAGAGTTAGGTTAGGATGGGAGCTGGTGTAGGGAGTCAGGGTTAGGTTAGGATGGGAGCTGGTGTAGGGAGTCAGAGTTAGGTTAGGATGAGAGCTGGTGTAGGGAGTCAGGGTTAGGTTAGGATGAGAGCTGGTGTAGGGAGCCAGGGTTAGGTTAGGATGGGATCTGGTGTAGGGAGTCAGAGTTAGGTTAGGATGGGAGCTGGTGTAGGGAGTCAGAGTTAGGTTAGGATGGGAGCTGGTGTAGGGAGTCAGAGTTAGGTTAGGATGGGAGCTGGTGTAGGGAGTCAGGGTTAGGTTAGGATGGGAGCTGGTGTAGGGAGTCAGAGTTAGGTTAGGATGAGAGCTGGTGTAGGGAGTCAGGGTTAAGTTAGGATGGGAGCTGGTGTAGGGAGCCAGGGTTAGGTTAGGATGGGATCTGGTGTAGGGAGTCAGAGTTAGGTTAGGATGGGAGCTGGTGTAGGAAGCCAGGGTTAGGTTAGGATAGGAGCAGGTGTAGGGAGTCAGGGTTAGGTTAGGATGGGAGCTGGTGTAGGAAGCCAGGGTTAGGTTAGGATAGGAGCAGGTGTAGGGAGTCAGAGTTAGGTTAGGATGGGAACTGGTGTAGGGAGCCAGGGTTAGGTTAGGATGGGAGCTGGTGTAGGAAGCCAGGGTTAGGTTAGGATAGGAGCTGGTGTAGGGAGCCAGGGTTAGGTTAGGATGGGAGCTGGTGTAGGGAGCCAGGGTTAGGTTAGGATGGGAGCTGGTGTAGGGAGTCAGAGTTAGGTTAGGATGGGAGCAGGTGTAGGGAGCCAGGGTTAGGTTAGGATGGGAGCTGGTGTAGGGAGCCAGGGTTAGGTTAGGATGGGAGCTGGTGTAGGGAGCCAGGGTTAGGTTAGGATAGGAGCAGGTGTAGGGAGTCAGGGTTAGGTTAGGATAGGAGCAGGTGTAGGGAGTCAGGGTTAGGTTAGGATGGGAGCTGGTGTAGGGAGTCAGGGTTAGGTTAGGATAGGAGCAGGTGTAGGGAGCCAGGGTTAGGTTAGGATGGGAGCTGGTGTAGGGAGCCAGGGTTAGGTTAGGATAGGAGCAGGTGTAGGGAGTCAGGGTTAGGTTAGGATGGGAGCTGGTGTAGGGAGCCAGGGTTAGGTTAGGATGGGAGCTGGTGTAGGGAGCCAGGGTTAGGTTAGGATGGGAGCAGGTGTAGGGAGCCAGGGTTAGGTTAGGATGGGAGCTGGTGTAGGGAGCCAGGGTTAGGTTAGGATGGGAGCTGGTGTAGGGAGCCAGGGTTAGGTTAGGATAGGAGCAGGTGTAGGGAGTCAGGGTTAGGTTAGGATAGGAGCAGGTGTAGGGAGTCAGGGTTAGGTTAGGATGGGAGCAGGTGTAGGGAGCCAGGGTTAGGTTAGGATGGGAGCTGGTGTAGGGAGCCAGGGTTAGGTTAGGATAGGAGCAGGTGTAGGGAGTCAGGGTTAGGTTAGGATGGGAGCTGGTGTAGGGAGCCAGGGTTAGGTTAGGATGGGAGCTGGTGTAGGGAGCCAGGGTTAGGTTAGGATGGGAGCTGGTGTTTAACCTCCGGGGATTGTTAGCACCCTCGGCCTTCACACCTTTTTCCTGAGCATGGTCAGGCCCAGGAACTCTCGGCCTCCGGAGAATGAGAGCCATTTTGGTGCCTTCCATATTGGGGGGGAGGCCTTACTTGCCACTTTAGCCAGGAATATTGTTCAAACTTTCCTGGAATGATAACCTACCAGCACAAGTGCCCCTCTACATCTTCCTGAGCAGCCGCTGCCTCCTTCCTGCCACTGAGGCCGTGAGATACGGATTTGAGGGCAATGTCTCTCTGTCTCCACACATGCGCGCCTATTTCAACTTTATTTTGAAACACTCACGGGTACCTGGAATGAATAAAAGGATTTATTTAACACACAAACATCACATGCCTATTCTAGTACGTTTCGCAATAGGACCGAAACATTGATGTGTTAAATCCTTTTATTCAGTGTAACTACCTGCGAGGGCTTATTTCAGTTTTATTTTGCTGATCTGTTTTCTTAGTGCATCAAGGTAAGGATTGTTACACAAGTGCTGCCTTATAGACTGTGTGTGTGTGTGTGTGTGTGTGTGTGTGTGTGTGTGTGTGTGTGTGTGTGTGTGTGTGTGTGTGTGTGTATCTCCACTGTTCCTATTAGCGGAGCACACATGTTCCGCAGCATCCTCTGATTACTTGTGTTTGTACCAGGAGATCACCTTGTGTTATCCGCTCCCATGCCCATTTTGGGGCAAATAATTAGATGAAAGGTGCAGTTGGCAGATCGCAGGGGGAGAGTGGGCTGATGAAAATATCTCCGCCATATTCCGTGTCCGAGGGACCAGCGATGTGTTGGGGACTCTGGGAGTGAAGGAGATACCAGAGACCCTCACCTTAGAGCACAGGGTGTCCAGCCCCTCCTCCTCCCTTTTACTTTCTCTCACCAGTCTAGTTTTTCTCTCTCTCTCCTCACCCTCTCTCCTTCCTCTCCCACCCACCCTTTCTGTATCTAGCCCTCTTCCTTTCCCCATTCTGTGTGTAGCCTCGCCCCCCCTGTTCCGTGGGTAGGTACTCTTCTCCCCCCCCCCTTCTCCTCCTCCCCCCCCACCGTCCCCCCTCCTTGCTCCCACCGTTCTGTGTAGGGAATGGGGGTCATACTCCACCATGTTGCCTGCCAGAGGAATGCAGACATGCAGGATCAGATACCCTGGGGGACAGGTCCACATGTTCACCCTCATACCCAGCCACCGCAGTGCACACGTGTGTGCACACGCTCTCACACATCCGTGTCATTGCAACAGATGCCATTTCTAATTTCACATCCGTTACAGCGATGTAAATGTGTCTTTGTGTATGTGTGTTTGTGTGTTTCCAGGTGTAGAGATTGTTTTTATTGCTGCGCACTGCGGTTAAGGAGACCAGCGCCCCACACCCAGCACGCTGACCGTGTGCACTTATATACAGATTTCATACGGGTATATCGGGAGGCTAAACCCACACGCGACCTTCTTTCCCTGGTCTTTCATGCGTTGCAGCGTTCTTTCCCCCGCCGTTTTGTTTTGCAGTATCTTTATCGGACCGTTGTTCCTCAGTCATTGACTGGACCAGCGGCTGTTGAAGCTGATTACTGTATCTTCGTGAGCCTTGTGATTGGAAGTAGACCAATTGATCTGTAGTCCTTGAGGTCTTTGTCTCCTCTCTTGTGGATAAGGATAGCGATGGCATGACTCCATTGTTCTGGAATCTTCCTGTTCTTCTTGCAGCACGGGAAGTGTTCACAATAATCACACGCTTGGTATAAAACAACAACACCTTTACTTTACTGTCAACATATATCTTAACACTCTAATATGGTTACTAATAATACAACTGCCCACGCACCATGCAAGGCGCAACCCTCCAGCGTGTACCCCACACCGTGTCCACAGTCTGTGTGAGGCCCTTGGGCACTTTACCCCTGTAGTGTGCACAATATGACCCCCACCCTTGTCCTGTGGTCAGCGCTGCCACTAAGTGTGTGTACTTTGGTTGGTGCACTTTAATAAAGGTACCTGCTGGGTGCTCCAGCACCCGGGCGCGCAGATGAATGGAAGTAGGGGGTCCGCCGATCCAACAATAGCCTCCGCCGACTGGAACACCTCCCACGGGAATGACTGACGCGGTGATGGTCGCTCTCTTTCTCTTACAGTCTGGTCCCAGACTGTGGCAGCAAGATGTCCACTGAAGCTGCTGTGGCCCTAAGCTTGTTAACTACTAAAGGACAGGGTCCCTAACTACAGAGGCCTTCCCTACAGCAACCACAAGCTTAGGGTGAGTTGGGGCCTAGCTGGGGCCTGAGGGGTGTACCTTGCCTAGTGCAGGGGCTACTTGCCTCCCTGCACATACACACCCTCCCCTATCTGTGTCCCAGCTCCAACTAACGTGGTCTCCAGCGGGCGCAATGTATCAAGCCTGGTCCAGGGAGGATCCTGCTGCGCGATTGGCTGCTTGCCTGCACATGACTCATAGCTCCCAGTGTCTTATGGTGTGTGTGTGTGTGTGTGTGTGTGAGCGCGCGTGTGTGTTGGGTGAGAGAGGCAACAAGAAACCTCCACCGTATTGCATATAGCAAATAAAAAGATCACTTGTGAGCACATTCACATGTCTTAGGCAGGTTTGCAAACCTGCCTTTCACCATTATCACCCAGCATACAGTGTTTCCATTGCAGCAAGGGATTCTGGGAAATGACATGCAAATGAGCACATATACTGTGTAGGTTTCTTGTTGCCTTTTTCACCCACCATAACTTAAAACGTGATGGTAAACCCTACAGCCTTGAAAATTGCAAAGCCAACTTCACACACTGATGATACCCATTAAAGTTGAAACATGTCTGTGGATGGTTTCTCTGGCTTTGCACCTGATTCCCATGCTGTGCTTTAAAGCTGCGTTAACAGCGAGCATTAGCTTATATGGGCTCCATGTAACAATGGTTTTTCAGGCAAAAGGTGACACGGTGTGCTCATTTGCATGTAATTTACCAGAATCCCTTGCTGCAGTGGAAACACTATGTTAGGTGATAATGGTGAAAGGCAGGGTTGCAGACCTGCCTAAGACATGTGAATGTGCTCACAAGTGAGATATATATTATTATATATTATTATTCTCTCTCTCTCTCTCTCTCTCTCTCTCTCTGCCTGTATGTGCGCACACACAAATAAACCTGCATATACACACTCCTATAGATAATGGTTGGGTACAGTTGCTGGGCAGACCGGCCATGTGTTTGGTATGGAATGTAGGTCTAGGGCATGATGTGACACGCTCTTATATGAATACAGAGCTCCGGGACACAAGCTGTACTCTCTCTGTAACCCCTTCCTGCCTGGGGTCAAGCACTCAAGAGTTCAACTTGTATATGTATTGAAAGACTCCACTAATGCAGCTACTGAACTGTCTCTACTACTCCCTCGTGTCGCCTGCCCCCCTACCCCTCCCCCCCCTGTGACAGAGACAGAAGGGAGCTATGAATCTGTCCCTCCCCCCGCAGGGTGACAGTGACACAGACAGAAGGGAGCTATGAGTCTGTCCCTCCCCCCCGCAGGGTGACAGTGACACAGACAGAAGGGAGCTATGAGTCTGTCCCTCCCCCCCGCAGGGTGATACAGTGACACAGACAGAAGGGAGCTATGAGTCTCTCTCTCCCTCCGCAGGGTGACACAGTGACACAGACAGAAGGGAGCTATGAGTCTGTCCCTCCCCCCGCAGGGTGACAGTGACACAGACAGAAGGGAGCTATGAGTCTGTCCCTCCCCCCGCAGGGTGACAGTGACACAGACAGAAGGGAGCTATGAGTCTGTCCCTCCCCCCGCAGGGCGACACAGTGACACAGACAGAAGGGAGCTATGAGTCTGTCCCTCCCCCCGCAGGGTGACAGTGACACAGACAGAAGGGAGCTATGAGTCTGTCCCTCCCCCCACAGGGCGACACAGTGACACAGACAGAAGGGAGCTATGAGTCTGTCCCTCCCCCCGCAGGGTGACACAGTGACACAGACAGAAGGAAGCTATGAGTCTGTCCCCCCCCCCCCACAGGGTGACTGTGGCAGAAAGGACCTTGCTAATCAATTACTTATTTTTTTACTTGTAATCAGCTGAGCCGTTTGCCACAAGAGTCAAACAGATGAGGCTGAGACGGGAAGACTTTGAAATCGTGAAGGTTATCGGGAGGGGAGCATTTGGTGAGGTGAGTCCAGCGTCCAGTTATAGAGGTCACATCTCAATTAGGGGACACCATCGTCATGGGGGTCAGACACAAGTGTCCAATCCTGGAGGTCCACATGTCCAAGAAGAGGGTGAGGGATGGAGGTAGAGGGAGAGAGTGATAGCATGGGGTCAGACACCAGGGTCCTGTCCTAGAAGTTGCATTTCCAGTTGGATACGGGGAACAACACCCTGGGCCAATCACGGCACTTGGTTTCTTCAAGGCCAATGAGCTTTGGGGAAAGGAGCTTTCTGATTTGGTTGAGGTTCCAACATCTGTTTTTTATGCTTCAACCAATTGGAGCGCTTCAGGGAAGGGCGCATGTGGTGCAGACTGTTCTGATTGGTCGATTTCACAAGGCTCTGGTTTGTAATTAATATTAATGAAATTAATTACCACATCTCTCTCCATCTTCATCTCTCTACCCCTCTCTTCTCTCTTGCGCTGTATCTCCTCCTTCCCCCCTCTTTCCCCTTTCGCTCTCTCTCCCTGCTCTCCGTCTCTCTCTTTGCTCTCCGTCTCTCCCCCTTCTCCTCTCTCCCCCTTCTCCTCTCTTGCTCTCCGTCTCACCCTGCTGCCCTCTCCATGTCTCCCACTCCCCCCTTCCCCCCATTCTCCCCTCTCTCCTCTCCTCCCTTGCAGGTAGCAGTTGTGAAAATGAAGGGGAGCGGGAAAGTCTTCGCCATGAAAATCCTTCACAAGTGGGAGATGTTAAAACGTGCTGAGGTGAAAGTCTCTCCTCCATAAAATGTCCGTCTCCTGACCGACCATACACACACACACACACACACACACACACACACACACACACACACACACACACACACACACACACACACACACACACACACACACACACACACACACACACACCCCACCCCCCCTCTGACCTAGCCTCAAACATATAACCTCTTGTATGACCATATAACCTCTTGTTAGGAGGAAAGAATATAATGTTTCTAGTAGAGGAAAGTGTATGAGGTTTTTAATAGAGGAACGTGAGTGGGAGGGATTTCAATAGGGAAAAGGGGATTTCTATCAATGTGAAACGAATAGGTACAATTACAAAAAGATTTAGAATAGAGGAAAATAGAAAGCGATTTCTAATAGGGAACAGTGTATGGGATTTATATTGGATTACTATTGGAATTCTATATTGGTAATTCTATTGGGGGGGAAAGTAAAAGGCGTTTCTATCAGGGGAAAGTATATGGGATTTGCACCAGGGGAAAATAAGTGTGAGAAATAATAGGGCTAAATCAACAGGGTTTCTAATGAGCTGTAACCTGCCCTTTTTGACCCACAGAGCTGATGCTCTAATGTGCCCCAGTCCAAATTAAGCACGTGTCCCGATTTCTGTCATTTACTGTCACGTCTGAGATGCCATTGAGAGATCGGACAAGTTAGGACAGGCGCTCCTCACCCCTCCCTAGTGTGTGTGTGTGTGTGTGTGTGTGTGTGTGTGTGTGTGTGTGTGTGTGTGTGTGTGTGTGTGTGTGTGTGTGTGTGTGTGTGTGTGTGTGTGTGTGTGATTTATTTAAGAATTTATAAATCTGTTTAGAGAAGCTAAAATTTGATTATTTTTTTGCGGGAAGATATTACTCTTTTATTTAATTTTTTTTCATTAAATGTCTAAACTCTGCATACAACTTACTTATCATAATTAACAACTCCTTTTTTTCTAAATGCTGTCACTAACCTGTATTAAACCGTGCAATACATGTGTAACAATCCTGTCATTGGTTACCGCCAACACATTTCTTACTAAATTCTGTGTAACGTTTGGCGATGAAGCCCGAGATCCTTTCTGACCGGCGCTGTTTTGGGAAGCAGAGATGACATTTAACACACGGATCCCTAATATTCTCCTCTCCTTTCCCTCACTTTGCAGACGGCGTGTTTTCAGGAGGAGAGAGACGTGTTGGTGAAAGGAGATACGCAGTGGATACCCAGCCTGCATTATGCATTCCATGACGACCAGTACTTGGTAACTTATCCTTTTGGTACATTATCCAAATTGAGTTTTAAAGCAGCAGTTCGAGCAATATCCTACGTGTGTTTTTTTTTTTTTTTAAATCAGTTCTGTACTACGTGAAAATACTTGTAGTATTTAAAAAAAAAAAAAATGTTTTAAAGATATTTTTAATGTTTCTACTGTAGGAAGCATTTCCAAAGTGACAGCCCCCTTCTGATAGGCTCTGGCTCTTGAGCCCCGCCCTCTCTCTAGCAGTGCACCAATTGTATTTGATAACTGCCCAGTCAACCATATTCCAGGACTACTTTGCCCAGAATGCCGTGCAAGAACTGAATTAAATAACCCGGAGCAAGCGATTTGATTACAGGAGAACGGTTCGATCTGCAGCTTAACTAATCACTTGTCAGTGTGCAGATTATATTGATGCACATATTGAATGGCAACAAAATATATATATTTTTTTTTTAAAAACGGCAGCTTGAACTGCGGCTTTACGGCTATTAAAGGGTCAGTCCCACGTGGGAGCAAAGGGACCTTATGACAGGGATGTGTTTAATTGGTTAAAGGGTCAGTCTCGCGTGTGTATATGTGTGTATATAATTCTCTAGCTGGGATTAGAACCAGGGGAATTTGGGGGAGACGGAGGTTCCCTTTATTGAATATGTCTGCTTTGTTTTGCAGTACCTGGTGATGGATTATTATGTTGGGGGAGATCTCCTGACCCTGCTTAGTAAATTTGAGGACCGGCTACCTGAGGAAATGGCGCGGTTTTACCTCACGGAGATGGTGTTGGCGATCGATTCCGTGCATCAGCTGAATTATGTGCACAGGTAAGAGAGGGGGACACTGAGGGAGTGACGCACACAGGGGAGCCATGATAGATAGATATATATATATATATATATATATATATATATATATATATATATATATATATGTGTTTCTATCTATCACGATACCGTTCTGTGGCTAACGAAATGCTTTTATTTGGGCGAGCTTTCGAGATACACTGATCTCTTCTTCCGGTGATGGTACATTCATTGTAACATCGCCGGAATATCTTTCTATCTATCTATCTCCTCTCTCTCCTCTCTCTCCTCTCTCTCCTCTCTCTCCTCTCTCTCCTCTCTCTCCTCTCTCTCCTCTCTCTCCTCTCTCTCCTCTCTCTCCTCTCTCTCCTCTCTCTCCTCTCTCTCCTCTCTCCTCCACGTCACGCCCACTCATCCCATCTTACTTTGGGTCATCGTCTTGGTCTTTCAATTTCCTTTGGAGTCTAATCAATTATCTTTGTCCAACAATGGTAATTTCTTCTTGTGATATGTCGTCCCATTGCCATTTTACTTTCTTCACCCTTGTGATGATGTCACAGACTTTTTGGTTTTCGACACGTGCATCTCTCCATACTTTGATTTGTCTGAAGCTTCAGAAATATCTTCCCATTTAGAGTCCGCGTGTCACATCCATACGTGAGCGAGGGCAGGATACACGGATCAAACACTTTCCTCTTGAGACACAGTGGAAGGTTCCCTTGAAATATTGTCTCGTTTCTTTCAAACGCCCCCATCCCATCTTCATTCTCCTCTTGATCTCATGCAGAAGGTTCCCATCCGTTGTTATTTGCCGCCCAAGGTAGACAATCGTAGTCTTCTATTTCTAATCCATTTATATCGATCTTTGCAGAGTTGACATTTGTTGAACATCACTTTGGTCTCGCTGAGATTCATACGGAGGAATAACTTTCTTGCTTGCTTCAGTGTGTTTTGATTTTTGCTGGAGGTTTTCTGGGCTCCTGCCAAAAATAACAACGTCTTCTATAAATCGTAGGGACTCAAATATTCACTTTTTTTTTAAAATTACTTTTTCTTCCCAATTCAGTGTCCTGAACAATTCTTCAGGTGTTGCGGTGAGAAGTTTTGGTGACACGGTTTCACCGTGCCGCACTCCCTCGCTGTTCCTTATCTTGCTTGTAATCTGTAATATGGTGGATGTGGCATTCCCCGTATATATGTTCCTTATAATATCAATGTACGCTTCTTAAAAACGTTGTCTTCTTAATGCATCTAGTACCGCTGAGGTGTAGGCAGAATCAAATGGTTTTTTTGTAACCTACGAATCCTAAATTAAGTGGTAGAGCATATTCATTACTTCGGGAAATCACTTCTTGTATCACTTGGATGTGGTCCATTGTGTTATATCCTCAGGGAAATCGCACTTGTTCTCTATGCTGGGCAAATACCTTGACCCCTCCATTATCCATGGTCTTCAATTTCTTGGAGCAGTCCTCCTTTCTGCACAGATGAGGGCGCCATCTTGTATTGTTGATCCATTGTCTTGAATGAGTGCGAGGATTCGCTTCTTCCTAATCCCTTCCAACGGTGCTACTTTGTCTTTAAATGGCTGTGATCTTCGATGGTCGTCTTCACTTTATCGCAGTTAAATAATCTTGCATCCTCCATTATCTGCCTGTGGATCGTCTCCCAACAACTCATTACAATCAATGTCCTGTCTTGTATCATGGGATTGCTTAAGTCCTTATCGTTTACTCTAACTGTTTTTTTTTGGCGATTTATTTCCTTGTCCTGTTTTGAATTTTATTTGACACAATTCTTGCTAGTAAATTAGATCACATAACTTGACAGAGAAAAATTCAGCCCACGTGCATGTAGAGCAGGATATCGGCAAGAAGATTGCCACTGTGGTGCCTATTGTCAGTAGGGTTTCTTGTATATAAAGCTTAACAATTTCCCGCTTTATTTTTCTGCGCAGAGATATAAAGCCGGATAACATACTTATTGATCTGAACGGGCACATCCGACTTGCTGATTTTGGCTCGTGTCTGAAGAGGAGGTCAGATGGCATGGTAATTATACCCCTTCATGATCCTCAGGGTATCGTGACACGGACAGTAGGGAGCGATGTCCCATCCAGTCTGTCCCTCCCACTGCAGGGTAACATTCGTGGGTTATTTCCCTGCTCCTATATTTTGTCGCCCAGGTGGAGTCTTCCGTCGCCGTTGGGACGCCCGACTACATCTCCCCTGAAATCCTCCAGGCTATGGAGGACGGCAAGGGGAGGTATGGGACGGAGTGTGACTGGTGGTCTCTTGGGGTCTCCATGTACGAACTCCTCTATGGAGAGACGCCCTTCTACGCAGAGTCGCTGGTGGAGACGTACGGGAAGATCATGAACCACGAGGTAACGCTGAAACGACATCACCAAGATCCACTCCTCTCCCACGCCTTGCCCTGGCAATGAATCCCATCTTGTTTTGCAATGCTGTAGTGAAGATATCAGGAAATGTGCGGTTTTAGAAGCTTAAATCTCGTGTTCCCATTTTCTCACCATTGCGAGTGTTTGCGATGTCGTTAAAATTTGCGTGGGGCGGCAGGAAAGAAGCCAGATGTATCTGCAAATGCGCTCTGCAATATGTTAAAGGAAAAATAAGAGCAAATTGGAGAAAAATTGAAATGAAAGCTGCTGCAGACGACATCGTCTTCTTAAAATTTTGCAAAAGTTGCTACTTTTGTAGCAAAATAGCAAAACAGTGATTATTGCATAAATCTTTTGATGACCTCCCAACTTTGTATAGGATAATACAGACAGGAAGGAGCCATGACCCAACCAGTCTACCCCCCCCCCCCCCCCACCCCTGCTGGGTGACACAGACAGAAGGGAGCTATGAGTCTGTCTGTCTGTCCCCCCCCCCCCTCCCGGAGGGTGACACCGGGATGGTTGCTAGAAACTCCTTTGCTATTAGAAACTCCCCACCCCAGATTCCTTTTCTGAACGTTGAACGAATATAAAATGTAGCGAATAAACCCCTTTGTTTATTTAATGGGTAAGTTTATCCTCCTCGTGTCTGCACACTCTCTCGGTTCCCAGGAGCACTTGCAGTTCCCGTCGGACGTTACAGACGTCTCTGACCACGCGAAGGATCTCATCCGGCGCCTGATCTGCAGCCGGGAGGAGCGGCTCGGGAGAGGAGGGGTCAGCGACTTCAAGACACACCCATTTTTTGCTGGAGTGGACTGGGATAATATTCGGAGGGCTGTGCCCCCTTATATTCCCGACGTGGACAACCCAGCGGATACCTCCAATTTTGATGTGGATGACGAGTCCCTAAAAAACTCAGTGGGTGTTATTTTTTATGCTTCTTTTTTCTAAGGGCACCAATTTGAAAATGCAACTGTCATGTTGCTCCTACGTGGGACTGACCCTTGAACCTATTAAACACGTCACTGTCATTAGGTCACTTCGCTCCTACGTGGGACTGACCGTTTCTTTCTTTCTAGGAGACGTTGCCTCCGATTAATCACAGTGGATTTTCTGGGCATCATTTACCCTTTGTGGGGTTTACGTTTACCTCAGACTGGTAAGTATGATTCAATATATAATTCGCTAGTTGTAAACCTATTAGCTTCCTATAAATCAGGGCTAAGACAAAACATGACACATTTGACATACACATATTGCTTTTTATTTTTTATGTTTATAGTGAACATGTCGTGAACTACACGTGACACCATGAAAACCAAATACAATTTAAATCCTCTCCTTACAGCAGGCAGACTTAACTTAGGAGAGGGCCCCTTAGGAGAGGGAGTGGCTCAGTGAGTAACGACACTGACTTGGCCAGGAAAAGAGACTTAGTATAGTCAACACAGAGACTAAAAAGTTTGTTGGTAGTCTCTAAAAATCTGGGCTGACCGGTGTAGAGAGTTGGATTGCACAAACACAAAGGTTAATTCTGTACCATGTATTTGAAGTCTCTAAACAGCTAGTTAGATATAGGGATTCTAACTTAATAAACGTAGATCGCTTGGTGCTGCATATCTGCTATCCATCAACATAGAAAAACCAGCAGAAATAGGGCATGGCATCAACTGTGTGACAAATTGTAGCCGCAAGTCAGTATGTAACTATGCAGATAGTATATGTATAGGAGAGGGAGTGGCTCAGTGAGCAACGACACTGACTGGCACTGAGAGTTTGAAGCAGGGGAGCCTGGTTCAATTCCTGGCGTCGGCTCCTTGTGACCTTGGGCAAGTCACTTTATCTCCCTGTGCCTCAGGCACACAAAAAAATAGATTGTTGGCTCCATGGGGCAGGGACTTGTGCCTGCAAAATGTCTCTGTAAAGCGCTGCGTACAACTAGCATGCTATTATTTTATTTACCCTGATAGAAGCATGCTTACGCGAAACGCGTATCGGTCTGTCGATTTTTTTTCATGCTGTCAATATAAGGTTGCCTCATGGAGGGAGGACACGTTTTCGAGGGTGTCTAGTATACCAAGCGTCTCTCTCCCCCACCTGTGCATTCCAAGACTGGTATCCTCTCGGGGACGTCAGCCGTAAGAAACCCCTAGAATTAATGGTTGTGAAGAGTGTAACCCCTCTTTATTTTACTTCAGTGATAGGCCATATAATCTGAGGTGGAAGCCGTAGTCCTATGAGTTACTGTTTAATTGTTAGTGTGTGGTACATGTTGTGTGAGACTGTAGTGACTAGACACAACACTGTGGTAATGAACTATTACAAGCTTTATATACTCGTATAGCTATAATTTGTGGTGTTACATATCTCATATGAATCAGTACAGTGACTCAATCTCAGAATCACTCCATACACATATATACTTAATCAAACTATAACAGTGCGAACGCTGCGCAAACAAATAACTTTTATCTCTCTCCAGCCTCCCAATCATGTGGTACTGGCCTGTAGATCCTGGTGTGCTAGCACAATCGTTGGAGCTCATAAACTGTGTGTGTGTGTGTGTGTGTGTTGCAGGCCTAGTGCTTCACAAAGATCAAACTCAGATGGCAATATAACTGCAGTTTATATCCTTTGTGGGTTAGCTCACCCACTCCAACCTGGTGTAATTCCTGCACAGCTGGGCTCCCTAATCTCTCTCTGTAGTAGCCTGTGTGCCTGCTCCCCTCTGCACTGTCGGGTCCTGGTCTCTGCTTGGCCCTGCTGCATGCACTGGTCCAGTGGGGCAACTCTATCTCTCTCTCTGCAGTTCCCTCTCTCTTAGGGGTCCTGCATGAACTCTCTGTGCAGGATGGGCCTGCACACCCTCACTCCCTCAGCTCCCTTTCCAACTGTCACCCCACTGGCTAAGCACAGTCACATGGTCCAGTGGAAGGTAATTCTTAAAGGGACCATGTCCTGTGCTGATAGGAAGAAAAGGGGAGGCTGTCTGCTGCACACCATATAATCAATACACATCGTTACTGGGCACTTGTGTTGAAAGATATCCTGCTGGAAATCCAAGTCGTATACCTAAAAAAGAATTTCACAAGCCACTGCGGATTTTTCTAATGCTGTTTAATGAGTAAAACCTTAGCAACGTTTCGACTGGAGCGGTCTTTTTCAGCCACTCACCACTTGAAAATGACGGCTCCGGTCGAAACGTCTCTAAGCGTTGGCTCATTAAACAGCATTAGAAATGATGGCCCTTGAGGACTGGAGTTGCCAACCCCTGATCTAGATTGTAAGTACATCACGGTGCCTCTATGGCGTGGGCTCGATGTTGACCATATAAAGACACGAAGAGACTAGATTTTCACACTTGATAGGTAACCCTTAGGTTATGGCCCCACATGCAACTGCCAGGCTGGCGGCGCGGGCAGCTCTGTTCCCCAATCTGTGCAGAGCTGCAGGGGGGGGGTGGCAGCGTGGCCAGTGCTACGTCGCCAGTTCAAAAGAATCTGGCTGCGCGGCGGCCAAGATAGGTAGCGTCCTGGCCCCATTGAGGGGCGCTTCTTGTCCCTGCAGCGGGGACCTAGCCTTACTCCTATTAAGTTCTTGCTGCATGTGGAGAATGATGTTCCTTTGCCTAGCTAACCTCTTGGCACTAATAGCTCCTGCATAAACGATCTGTATAGAGCTGGGCTGACTTGTACAGACTAGGATCAATAAGGCTCATAATGGTACAATAATGGGGGTGCTGCTTTCAGGTCCGAATATGGATTAGAGACCTGAGGATCGGACGCCCTCTGGAATATTCCATTCTCCTTGCTGGCACCCTGCTTTATACGTCTTCCTCAGGGGTGGAAATAAAGAGATTACGCTGTATGGGGATCTATAATATCACACATTTCAAACATGAGATAATATGCCTGATTTTTAATCTATAGGTTACCAGTTCTTCTCTTTTGAAACAGGATTGAGAAGACCTGTTATTTGTTACACTGGGGATTAAATAATCATGAATAATTGTTTGTTCTTGTACAGCGCTGCTAGTTATACGTAGCACTTTACAGAGACATTTTGCAGACACAGTCCCTGCCCCGTGGAGCTTACAATCTATGTGTTTGGTGCCTGAGGTCACAAGGAGTCGACACCGGGAATTGAACCAGACTCCCCTGCTTCAAACTCCGTGCCAGTCAGTGTCTTTACTCCTTCTCCTTATTCATGATATTAGATATAACTTGTGTTTGTTTTAGCTGTAGGTGAATGGTAACTATATTCCCCTTGGCATGGAACACAGTATATAATGGGTCTCTTCTATTGCTTTCTTTGTGAATGAAACATTCCAAGAATAAAGGGCATGGGGTCAGTGTATGAGTGACAGCGGCCTGAACCAATCGGAGTGCTGGGTTTCTGAAAGTTCCCTGCATGGGGAACCCCTATTGGTTATAAGAGGGTCTGTTTTGTAATGTGTATCCTCCTGGCTGTCTCCAGCTTACTGTCTGATAGAGGGTCCTTGATGAACAGTGCAGCCACCCCCGGGACAGAAATCTCCGATAAGAGGATCGCCCGGCTGGAACAAGAGAGAGAGAAGCTTCAAGGTAAACTCCAGGAGTAAAAATAAAGCAATATTTATACACCCATACGCAGTTATTTATAAATCTATATACACATATACACACATACACACACCTATACATATGGAGGTGTGGAGCCTTTAAAGAAGGAAGGAGGATTTAGTAATTTATTGGGGTCCATGTAATTTCCCAGAATCCCTTGCTTCAGTGGAAGCGCTGTATGCTAGGAAATAATTGGGAAAGGAAGCAGCAGAGAGAGCTCAGGAGGTCGGAAGCGTATGCGCTTCTAGAAGTCCAGGAGAGGATTCGGGCAGCAGCATTGTGACTGTAAGGGAGAGAGATGTGAGGCAGAGAGCCCAGATACAATCTTGCTGTAATCCATACGGGAGAGGACGAGGGCGTGCATTAGTGTTTTAGTGACAGTGGGACATAGGAAGGGGTGAACCTTTGCAATGTGGCGATGGGAAAAGTGGCAAGATTTAGTAACAGCGTTTTATATGTGGGGAGTAGGAAAGGGAGGAGTCGCGTGTAACTCCTACGCAGCGAGGCTGGGCGGGTAGTGCTGTTAGTGACTGTAATTACAACGGAAACAATGGGACCTGGTGTGGCAGGGAATAGGAGACACTCTCTAAGCCATGTTAAGCTTCAGGTGCCATCCAGCCAGAGACAGCTGATTGCATTCTGTCATTGTGCGAATTGGACTGATTACTATAGTATAAATGTAAGCGTGCTATGAAGTGTCTTAGTGTAAAATTATCAAATGTGCAAGAAAGTATCAAATTATATAAGTGTGCAATAAAATAAATAAACGCATACAAAAAGTTTATATTATGAAGCAGTTTGTGTCCCCAAACAAACTTGGAGAACGGTCAAATATTAGACGGGCAAATCCTTCTCGGGGTTCTCTTAAACCACACGCCAGCCTTCTGAAAGTTGGGAGAAACAGACGCAAGGAGAAGCGCGGATAGCTTGAAAGCGTAAAACGGTTCATCAAATCTCAAGCGATGGACAGGTTCGCACTTAAAACTGAAGTCTTGACAGACAGGTAAGTATCACACTCACAATATTTACAAGTTAAAATCGCTTATCAAATGAACAAAGTCCCTTCTGAAACCTGCAAGCTCCTGAAGCCTGGTAGACACGTCCTCCAAATTCTTCCCAATGTGTTTTCTTGTTGATTCCCCTGTGTCCGTGTTTGTGTGTCATCACTTCTGCTTCACAGGCCCGAAATTTGGAAGACACGTCTACCAGGCTTGAGAGGAGATCGCGAGTTTTCGGAAGTGACTTCTTTTATTTGAACGATTTCAACTTGTAAATATTGTGTATGAGATACTTACCTGTCTGTCAAGACTTCAGGAGCCGATAGGACCTCAGTTGCCGGAACAGCAGGGGGCAGGCGATGAGGTGTCGGGTTCATAAGCAGGGGTCCAGGGCAGGCGGCAATCATCATGGTCGGGGTCACACGTACGGGTTCAGGGCAGGCGACAAGAATCGTGTTCGGGGTCACAAGCAGGGGTCGGCAGCCGGAAATCCACAAAGCAAAGGCAGGGAAGCACAGGAAACTATCGGAGACCAGGACACGAGCACCAAGAGGAGACAGCAGAGGAAACTCAGAGCAGACCAAAAACCCAGAGCAGACAGAAAACAGCAGCACTCCCGGTGAACAGACAAAAGGAACTGTGGCTGGGAGCAGGATGTCTAGGAAGACTCTGGACAGTGTCATCGCTTGTGATTTGATGAACCGTATTACGCTTTGACGCTTTCCGCGATTCTGTTTTTTTTTTTTTTAATCTAGTTAGATGTCATCAGCATAGAGATAATAGCTGAATACAAAGGATTCAATGAGGTCACCCAGCGAGAGGATATATAGAGAAGAGTAAGGGTCCTAAAACAGAGCCTTGAGGTACGGAGAGTCGAGGAGGAGTTGGCATAAGAGACACTGAAGGAAACGGTGAGGGAGGTAGGAGAAGAACCAGGAGAGGGCCGTGCCACGTATGCCAAGAGGGTGAAGAATGTGCCAGAGAAGGGTGTGGTCACCAGTATCGAAAATTGAGGAGAGGTCAAGAAGAATCAGAATGAAGATTTGGTAATATGGAGGCCACTGGGTACTTTGGGGAGTGCGGTTTCTGTAGTGTGCGCTGGGCCGAAGCCTCACTGGAGCACGCAGGTTTTGGGAGCTGAGAAAGTGAAGTACACGTAGAGAAACAATTGGTTCCAGCAAGGAATCTACCCCATTGTGTGTATTTGTCTACACACACACACACACACACACATCTTTGTAGTGCGAAATAGGTGCTGAAATCTTAAGCAAATAAAATTACATACATACATACATTTTGTTTCTATCTCTTCCCCTACAGAGGCCCTACAGAAATCCACACCTGCCGTTTCAAACCCTGATATCCCTGCAAAGGACTGCGAGATCCGAAGCTTAAAGAAAGAGATGGAAATCCTACAGAAGAAGTTAGCAGGTACGTCCTATAACGTACAGACGGCGGCAGGAAAGAGGTCGGTCAATGAAACGTTTGATATGAAGAATGCCTCTGGGTTAGTTTATGCTTTACATACTGTGCAGTCATCATCTTATCCGTTCAGTCGAGTACGATTCTCTGCCACTCTATGCAGTGCCATAAGGGAAAGATTGTATATCCTTCCCCCCCACATGCCACAAGATATGCGTCTTGCAGAATATTTGATGGTGCTGGTAGCAGACGGCGGAGCAACAGAGACAGCCACATTTATAACAACATGTGAGCTCCATGTAGGGGTCCTAATGATAGTGACATGTTTAATGGGTTAAAGGGTCAGTCCCACGTAGGAGCAAAGTGACCTAATGACAGGGACGTGTTTAATGGGTTAAAGGGTCAGTCCCACGTAGGAGCAAAGTGACCTAATGACAGGGATGTGTAATGGGTTAAAGGGCCATTCTCATGTGTGTGTATATGTATGTATGTATGTATGTGTATATGTATATATGTATTTCAAGAATGAATAGACGAAACCATTCTGTGGCTAACGAAATGCTTTTATCTGTGTGACCTTCCGAGATACACTGATCCCTTCTTCCGGCGATGTTACAATGAATAAAGCAGGCAAGGGTTTTACTTAAAAACAGTGCCTCTTGGAATGTTGTCTGTGACTAGAGCCTATCCATCCCCACCTGTGTAGTATGCGAATATATATATATATATATATATATATATATATATATATATATTGTGACAAACGGCTTACTCCGGGGCTCCGCCGTCTGTCCGGGACTGTTAGAACACGGTCTTTTAGGGTAGGTTAAATGATGAGACGTCACGTACTGTTCCTTTAAACAGGCTATGCCTGGTTTATTCAGTCCCAGGTACTGAGACTGCCACAGTTTAAACAGAAAACAAAGCCAAACAAAAAGCTGCTCGTCTGAGCGATAACTTAAACTTAGATGTCCCTGACTCAGAGTTGGAAGTGGCTTGTCCACTTCCACCAACAAAATAAGTACCTTTGCAGTCTTTAGACAAACTAACAGAATGAATGAAGCGATTTGGGAAAGAGGCTTTCTCACCCCTCTGCAGTTCAGCAGCCTTCCAGGCTCTTGGGCGGGGCCCAGAGGAAACAGGAAACAGGTCTTATATACCTGAACTCTAATCAGCATGACAGGTGACAGAAAACAGGCAGCAGACAAACTGTGGAATGGAGTGCCTGTACCACGAGGCTGCCCTGTTCAGCTTAGACAGGACAGAAACTGTTCAGTATCCTGGGAGCCCTGTATATGGAGTTTATTACCAACCCCTGGTTTCTGTCACATATCCTCCCCCCCAGCTCAGACCTCGAGGGGTGAGCGACCATGGATATTAGGGAGTGCATCCTTGACAACCCGTCGGCATTGCCATGTTTGTGCCCCGACCTGTGTTCCACAGAAAATTTAAAGGGCTGTAGGCTTAGGAACCACCTGGTCACCCTAGCGTTCTTCTCCCTATTTTGACACATCCAGGTAAGGGGTGCATGATCTGTGACCAATCGGAACTTTCTCCCCAACAGATAATACTTGAGTGTCTCTACAGCCCACTTTATTGCGAGACACTCTTTCTCGACTATGGAGTAATTTTTCTCCTGGGGATTTAGTTTCCTACTTAAATAAAGGATGGGGTGCTCCTCCCCTTGAGACTCCTGGGAGAGTACCGCCCCCAGCCCTACCTCAGATGCGTCGGTTTGGACTACGAACTCTTTGGAGAAGTCAGGTGTGACCAACACTGGTTGGGCACAGAGAGCTTCTTTCAGGCTTCTAAAGGCCTGTTCGGCTTCGGGGGACCACTTTACCATTAGCGGTCCTCTTGCTTTTGTGAGGTCGGTTAGTGGGGTTGCCTTAGTTGCAAAATTGGGAATAAACCTCCTATAGTAGCCAATTAACCCCAAAAAGGTCCTTACTTGTTTTTTTGTGACTGGCCTTGGCCAATTTTGTATCGCCTCTACTTTGAGTGTTTGTGGTTTGAGTAACCCTCTACCAATAGAATACCCCAGATACTTGGCCTCCTCCAGACCAATAGTGCATTTAGCAGGGTTAGCAGTTAGTCCAGCAGACCGAACTGCGTCGAGCACAGCTTGGACCTTTGGAAGGTGGGACTGCCAATCTTCACTATGGATTACCACATCATCCAGGTAGGCGGCAGCGTACCGAACATGTGGTTTTAAAATTTTATCCATCATTCTTTGGAATGTGGCGGGAGCTCCATGTAAGCCAAAAGGCAGCACCTTATATTGAAAGAGGCCGTCTGGGGTTGAGAAGGCTGTTTTTTCTTTTGCCCTTTCTGTGAGGGGAACCTGCCAGTACCCTTTTGTTAGATCTAGGGTTGTGAGATATCGGGCTTTGCCCAGTCTCTCTACAAGTTCATCCACCCTGGGCATAGGATAAGTATCAAATTTTGACACCGCGTTTAGTTTCCGGTAGTCATTACAAAACCTTGTTGTACCGTCTGGCTTTGGGACTAAAACTATAGGGCTGTTCCACCCACTTTGGGATTCCTCAATTACGCCTAGTTTTAGCATTTTTTTAACCTCTAAACTTACAGCCTCTCTCTTGGCCTCTGGGATTCGGTACGGTTTAAGGTTAACTCGGACCCCCGGTTCAGAGACTATGTCATGTTTAATTACGTTAGTTTTACCTGGCTGTGTAGAGAAGATTTCTTTGTTCCTTCTCACTAAACTCTGGACCTCTCGTTTCTGATGCACGGACAGTGTTTCAGCTATGCTAACCTCTGGGTCAGTTTCTTGATTCTCTGACGGACCTGGGGGTACTAGGGTTAACAAGACCTCTCTATCTTTCCAGGGCTTGAGTAGGTTTATATGGTAAATTTGCTCAGGTTTCCTCCTACCTGGCTGCCTTACCCTATAATTTACTTCTCCCACTCTTTCCAAGACCTCATATGGCCCATGCCATTTAGCAAGGAATTTACTCTCCACGGTGGGAACCAGAACTAGTACCCTATCACCTGGAAAAAAAATTCTGACCCTAGCACCCTTATTATACGTATTCCTTTGTGCTTCTTGAGCTTTCTCCATGTGTTCCCTCACTATGGGTAGGACTGCAGCAATGCGGTCCTGCATTTGGGCAACATGCTCTATTACACTTCTGTAAGGGGTAACCTCGTGTTCCCAAGTTTCTTTGGCTATATCCAGTAAGCCCCTTGGATGTCGGCCATACAATAGTTCAAACGGGGAGAAGCCTGTGGATGACTGGGGAACTTCCCTAATGGCAAATAACAGGTATGGTAACAAACAGTCCCAGTTTTTCCCATCCTTATCGACCGCCCGGCGTAACATGCTCTTTAAGGTTTTATTGAACCTTTCCACTAAACCATCTGTTTGTGGATGATAGACTGAGGTTCTGAGATGCTTGATTTTTAGGAGTTTACATAGCTCTTTTGTTACTTGGGACATAAATGGTGTTCCCTGGTCAGATAAGATCTCTTTAGGAATTCCGACCCGGGAAAACAGAAGTACTAACTCTTTTGCTATGTTTTTAGCAGAGGTGCTACGTAGGGGAACTGCCTCCGGATATCGGGTAGCATAATCTAATATTACCAATATATGCTGATGTCCCCTAGCAGACTTTATTAGGGGTCCTACTAGATCCATAGCAATCCGGTCAAATGGTACCTCTATTATGGGAAGGGGTACCAATGGGCTGCGGTATGCTTTGAACGGGGCGGTGATCTGACATTCTGGGCATGAGGAACAATAGTTTGTAATTTCTGCCAGAACCCCAGGCCAATAAAAGCTTCGGAGAACCTTTTCTTTTGTCTTTTCCACCCCTAGGTGTCCCCCCAATGGATGACTATGTGCGAGGTGTAATACTACGTTACGGAATGTCCGTGGTACCAACAATTGTTTAGTTGTAACTGATTTTCTTTTATCAACCCGATATACTAGGTCGTTCTCTACCTCGAAGTAGGGGTAAGCAAGTGACCTATCTGGTTGGCCATGAGTACTATTCTGGTCCCGTATATTTCCCCTTGCTACCGCTAATGTGGGGTCCTCCCACTGGGCCTTCTTAAAACTCCCAGGACTGACCTCTAGGTCAGCGAGGGTCTTATCCTGTACTGGGGTGGTAAGTGCCTGATCAACATCTTGATTTGGGGTATTCCCTACCAAAGTAGTGATGGGGAAGGGAATTTCACAGCACTCCTCCTTTTCCCCTTTCTTATTTGGGCCCTCGTCAACCTCCATTTCTGAAAAAGGGAAAGGATTTGTTTCTTCTAACACTTCGTTATGGTCTGCTATTGAACTCTGGGCGCTATTCTGAGCTGGGGACCACATTTTTAGAAAATGGGGAAAGTCGGTCCCTATTAACACATCATGTGCCAGTTTGGGTACAACACCCACCTTGAAATCTAAAGAACCAAATTCTGTTTCAAAAAAAACATCAACAGTGGAATATTCATGATTATCCCCATGTATACAACAAATTGCCACTCTTTGTGAACTGTTTACCTGTTTCTTCTTAATGGGCAATAGGTATTCGGACACTAGTGTGACCATACTCCCAGAGTCAAGAAGTGCCCGAACCCTCTTACCATTAACCTTTACAAATGCCCACAGATGGTTATTCAAGGGGTCCTCTGGGCTAGGGCCCATACATTGGGACAACAGTGAATAAGGTTCCACGCTGTTGCATTGCATGGGCTCATCATTTAGTGGGCAGATTTTTTCTGTGTGGCCCCTCTCATGACAATTTACACATTTAGGTACATAGTCTGTGTCCCACTTAGAGCCTTTTCCCGGCTCCCCATGTTGGCTATTGCCCTTAGTGTGCGAACCACTGTTGCTGGTGCTGCGTGAAGGTGGTCGCCGCTCTTCAGCTCCCCTTAACCCCGGTACCCTTTTACCGTCTCTGGAAGAGTCCTGGAACCTCGGGTAGTGGGGTTGCTCCACGACTGTGGGTTGCGGGTGCTCTCCTGCTGCATTGTACCTTTCTACGAGGGCCACAAGCTCATCCGCATTGTGGGGGTCACTCCGACTGACCCAATGGCGTAAGGCAGAGGGAAGTTTCCTCAAGAACTGGTCCATGACCAACCGTTCCACGATGTGGCTTGCTGAGTTGATCTCGGGTTGTAGCCACTTCCGGGCGAGGTGGATGAGGTCATACATCTGGCTTCGGGTGGCTTTATCCATCGTGAAGGACCATGCGTGAAACCTTTGGGCGCGAACAGCCGTGGTTACGCCGAGGCGGGCGAGGATCTCGAACTTCAATTTTGCATAGACGTTAGCTTCGGCTGGCTCTAGATCAAAGTAAGCCTTCTGGGGTTCGCCGCTTAGGAAGGGTGCGATTAGACCAGCCCACTCAGCTTCTGGCCATCCCTCTCTCTGTGCCGTGCGTTCAAACGTGAGAAGATAGGCTTCCACATCATCCGAGGGTCCCATCTTCTGAAGGTAGTGGCTTGCCCTTGTCATTTTCGGAACTGGGGCTGCCGCTGCCAGTGGAAGGTTACTGATAGTCTCCCTCAGGATCTCGAGTTCCTGCTGTAAGCCCTGAGCGAACCGCTGTTGCTCCTCTTTCAGCAAGCGGTTTGTCTCTTGCTGGTTTGCATTCGCCTGTTGCAGGGCTTCATTCGCGTCTCTCTGGACAGCGACATTGCGTACCAGCGCACTCACCACGTCTTCCATCTTGTTTGGAGAGAGAGAAAACCCCCCTTTTTTTTTTTTTTTTTTTTTTTTTTTTTCTTTAAAGTTCTTTAACCCCCAGACCTTTTAGTGTTCTGCCCGCATTCTCCACCATATGTGACAAACGGCTTACTCCGGGGCTCCGCCGTCTGTCCGGGACTGTTAGAACACGGTCTTTTAGGGTAGGTTAAATGATGAGACGTCACGTACTGTTCCTTTAAACAGGCTATGCCTGGTTTATTCAGTCCCAGGTACTGAGACTGCCACAGTTTAAACAGAAAACAAAGCCAAACAAAAAGCTGCTCGTCTGAGCGATAACTTAAACTTAGATGTCCCTGACTCAGAGTTGGAAGTGGCTTGTCCACTTCCACCAACAAAATAAGTACCTTTGCAGTCTTTAGACAAACTAACAGAATGAATGAAGCGATTTGGGAAAGAGGCTTTCTCACCCCTCTGCAGTTCAGCAGCCTTCCAGGCTCTTGGGCGGGGCCCAGAGGAAACAGGAAACAGGTCTTATATACCTGAACTCTAATCAGCATGACAGGTGACAGAAAACAGGCAGCAGACAAACTGTGGAATGGAGTGCCTGTACCACGAGGCTGCCCTGTTCAGCTTAGACAGGACAGAAACTGTTCAGTATCCTGGGAGCCCTGTATATGGAGTTTATTACCAACCCCTGGTTTCTGTCACAATATATATAATATCTTTTTTTTTTTTTTTTCTTAGAGAGTCGCATGGAGCAGGAAGAAGCCACCTCTGGACCCAACGTCCGATCCATGGAGAGACAGATCAGGTCTCTCAAACAGGAGAAGGAGGAATATAGCAAGGTGAGGGGCGGAGCCTGGGAGAACACGGCATCTGATTGGCTGGCGGCAGAGACGAGGCTGGCCAGTCATCAGCCCGGAAACCCCAGCCACTTGCTTCTGATTGGCTGTCAGTGGCAGAGCTTAAACAACTATATTAGTTGTTGCTTATGTTGTTGTTTATTATTATTATTATTATTATTATTATTACAATTATATTAAAATAAATTGTTGCTTTTTTCTTTTGATTTTTTTAGATTATACTTTTTTGCCTTTTTTATAATTTCTAAATTATTTTGAAATTATTTATTTTTACAATTATTTTCAGAAAATACACAATACAATTTTTTTTCCATATTTAGTACATGTAATAAATCTAAACATTGTCCCATTTTTTAATTGGATTTTTCATTTCCCCCATCATTTTCAAAATGTAAAATTTTTCATAGAATCTTTGATAAATGTGTATTCTTTTTTTCTATTTTTTTCCCTTCATTATAGCATTTCCACCAACAAATATTTTCCATAACTTTTTCAATATGTATGGTATTATTTTTTTAAATTGTGTATTTTTATTTTTTTTCCATATTTAGTACATGTAATAAATCTAAACATTGTCCCATTTTTTAATTGGATTTTTCATTTCCCCCATCATTTTCAAAATGTAAAATTTTTCATAGAATCTTTGATAAATGTGTATTCTTTTTTTCTATTTTTTTCCCTTGATTTTAGCATTTCCACCAACAAATATTTTCCATAACTTTTTCAATATGTATGGTATTATTTTTTTAAATTGTGTATGTATGTATTGTGACAAACGGCTTACTCCGGGACTCCGTCTTTTGTCCGGGACTGTTTAGAACACGGTCTTTTAGGGTAGGTTAAATGATGAGGCGTCACGTACTGTTCCTTTAAACAGGCTATGCCTGGTTTATTCAGTCCCAGGCACTGAGACTGCCACAGTGCATACAACAGAAAACAGATCAAAACAAAAGCTGCTCACCTGAGCGATAACTTAACTTAGATATCCCTGACTCAGGGTTGGACGTGGCTTTTCCACTTCCAACATCAAAACACGGTACTTTTGCAGTCTTACACAAATGAACAGAAAGATTGAACCTGTTTGGGGAAGAGGCTTCTCCCCTCTGTAGTTCAGCAGCCTTCCAGCCTCCTGGCTCTTGTGGGGAGACCAGAGCAAACAGGAAATCAGTCTTTCATACCTGATTCCTAATTAGCATGACAGGTGACAAATCAGGCAGCAGACAAACTCTGGTCTGGATCTCTCATCCCTCAGTTCCAGCGCTTGCCAAACTGTGGGATGGAGTGTATGTATTATAAGGCTGCACTCCCAGGCCAAACAGGATAGAAACTGTCTAGTATCCTGGGAGCCCTATATACGGAATTTATTACCATCCCCTGGTTTCTGTCACATATCCTCCCCCCCAGCTCAGACCTCGAGGGATGAGCGACCATGGATATTAGGGAGTGCATCCTTGACAACCCGTCAGCATTGCCATGTTTGTGCCCTGACCTGTGTTCCACAGAAAATTTAAAGGGTTGTAGGCTTAGGAACCACCTGGTCACTCTAGCATTCTTTTCCCTGTTTTGACACATCCAGGTAAGGGGTGCATGATCTGTGACCAACCGGAATTTTCTCCCCAACAGGTAGTATTTGAGCGTCTCTACAGCCCACTTTATTGCGAGACACTCTTTCTCTACTATGGAGTAATTTTTCTCCTGGGGATTTAGTTTCCTACTTAAATAAAGGATGGGGTGCTCCTCACCTTGAGACTCCTGGGAGAGTACAGCCCCCAGCCCAACCTCAGATGCGTCGGTTTGGACTACGAACTCTTTGGAGAAGTCAGGTGTGACCAACACTGGTTGGGCACAGAGAGCTTCTTTCAGGCTTCTAAAGGCCTGTTCGGTTTCGGGGGACCACTTTACCATTAGCGGTCCTCTTGCTTTTGTGAGGTCAGTTAGTGGGGTTGCCTTAGTTGCAAAATTGGGAATAAACCTTCTATAGTACCCAATTAACCCCAAAAAAGTCCTTACTTGTTTTTTTGTAACTGGTCTTGGCCAATTTTGTATCGCCTCCACTTTGAGTGTTTGGGGTTTGAGTAAACCTCTGCCAATAGAATATCCCAGATACTTGGCCTCCTCCAGACCAATAGTGCATTTAGCGGGGTTAGCAGTTAGTCCAGCAGACCGGACTGCGTCAAGCACAGCTTGGACCTTTGGAAGGTGGGATTGCCAATCTTCACTATGGACTACCACATCATCCAGGTAGGCGGCAGCATACCGAGCATGTGGTTTTAAAATTTTATCCATCATTCTTTGGAATGTGGCGGGAGCTCCATGTAAGCCAAAAGGCAACACCTTATACTGAAAGAGGCCGTCTGGGGTTGAGAAGGCTGTCTTTTCTTTTGCCCTTTCTGTGAGGGGAACCTGCCAGTACCCTTTTGTTAGGTCTAGGGTTGTGAGATATCGGGCTTTGCCCAGTCTCTCTACAAGTTCATCTACCCTGGGCATAGGATAAGTATCAAATTTTGACACCGCGTTTAGTTTCCGGTAGTCATTACAAAACCTTGTTGTACCATCTGGCTTTGGGATTAAGACTATAGGGCTGTTCCACCCACTTTGGGATTCCTCAATTACACCTAGTTTTAGCATTTTTTTAACCTCTAAACTTATAGCCTTTCTTTTGGCCTCTGGGATTCGGTACGGTTTAAGGTTAACTCGGACCCCCGGTTCAGAGACTAGGTCATGTTCAATTACGCTAGTTCTACCTGGCCGTATAGAGAAGATTTCTTTGTTTCTTCTCACTAAATTCTGAACCTCTCGTTTCTGATGAACAGACAGGGTTTCAGCTATGCTAACCTCTGGGTCAGTTTCTTGATTCTCTGACGGACCTGGGGGTACTAGGGTTAACAAGACTTCTCTATCTTTCCAGGGCTTGAGTAGGTTTATATGGTAAATTTGCTCAGGTTTCCTCCTACCTGGCTGTCTTACCTTATAATTTACTTCTCCCACTCTTTCCAAGACCTCATATGGCCCATGCCATTTAGCAAGGAATTTACTCTCCACGGTGGGAACCAGAACTAGTACCCTATCACCTGGAAAAAAAATTCTGACCCTAGCACCCTTATTATACGTATTCCTCTGTGCTTCTTGAGCTTTCTCCATGTGTTCCCTCACTATGGGTAGGACTGCAGCAATGCGGTCCTGCATCTGGGCAACATGCTCTATTACACTTCTGTAAGGGGTAACCTCGTGTTCCCAAGTCTCTTTGGCTATATCCAGTAAGCCCCTTGGGTGTCGGCCATACAATAGTTCAAACGGGGAGAAGCCTGTGGATGATTGGGGAACTTCCCTAATGGCAAATAACAGGTACGGTAACAAACAATCCCAGTTTTTCCCATCTTTATCAACCGCCCGCCGTAACATGCTCTTTAAGGTTTTATTGAACCTTTCCACTAAACCATCTGTTTGTGGATGATAGACTGAGGTTCTGAGATGCTTGATTTTTAGGAGTTTACATAGCTCTTTTGTTACTTGGGACATAAATGGTGTTCCCTGGTCAGATAGAATCTCTTTAGGAATCCCGACCCGGGAAAACAGAACTACTAACTCTTTTGCTATGTTTTTAGCTGAGGTGCTACGTAGGGGAACTGCCTCCGGATATCGGGTGGCATAATCTAATATTACCAATATATGCTGATGTCCCCTAGCAGACTTTATTAGGGGTCCTACTAGATCCATAGCAATCCGGTCAAATGGTACCTCTATTATGGGAAGGGGTACCAATGGGCTGCGGTACGCCTTGAACGGGGCGGTGATCTGACATTCTGGGCATGAGGAACAATAATTCGTAATTTCTGCCAGAACCCCAGGCCAATAGAAGCTTCGGAGAACCTTTTCTTTTGTCTTTTCCACCCCTAGGTGTCCCCCCAATGGATGACTATGTGCGAGGTGTAATACTACGTTACGGAATGTCCGTGGTACCAACAATTGTTTAGTTGTAACTGATTTCCTTTTATCAACCCGATATACTAGGTCGTTCTCTACCTCGAAGTAGGGGTAAGCAAGTGACCTATCTGGTTGGCCAGGAGTACTATTCTGGTCCCGTATATTTCCCCTTGCTACCGCTAATGTGGGGTCTTCCCACTGGGCCTTCTTAAAACTCCCAGGACTGACCTCTAGGTCAGCGAGGGTCTTATCCGGTTCTGGGGTGGTAAGTGTCTGCTCAACATCTTGATTTGGGGTATTCCCTACCAAAGTAGTGATGGGGAAGGGAATTTTACAGCACTCCTCCTTTTCCCCCTTCTTATTTGGGCCCTCGTCAACCTCCATTTCTGAAAAAGGGAAAGGATTTGTTTCTTCTAATACTTCGTTATGGTCCGCTATTGAACTCTGGGCGCTATTCTGAGCGGGGGACCACATTTTTAGAAAATGGGGAAAGTCGGTCCCTATTAACACATCATGTGCCAGTTTGGGTACAATACCCACCTTGAAATCTAAAGAACCAAACTCTGTTTCAAAAAAAACATCAACAGTGGAATATTCATGATTATCCCCATGTATACAACAAATTGCCACTCTTTGTGAACTGTTTCCCTGTTTCTTCTTAATGGGCAAGAGGTATTCGGACACTAGTGTGACCATGCTCCCAGAGTCAAGAAGTGCCCGAACCCTCTTACCATTAACCTTTACAAATGCCCACAGATGGTTATTCAAGGGGTCCTCTGGGCTAGGGCCCATACATTGGGACAACAGCGAATAAGGTTCCACGCTGTTGCATTGCATGGGCTCATCATTTAGTGGGCAGATTTTTGCTGTGTGGCCCCTCTCATGACAATTTACACATTTAGGTACATAGTCTGTGACCCACTTAGAGCCTTTTCCCGGCTCCCCATGTTGGCTATTGCCCTTAGTGTGCGAACCACTGTTGCTGGTGCTGCGTGAAGGTGGTCGCCGCTCTTCAGCGCCCCTTAACCCCGGTACCCTTTTACCGTCTCTGGAAGAGTCCTGGAACCTCGGGTAGTGGGGTTGCTCCACGACTGTGGGTTGCGGGTGCTCTTCTGCTGCATTGTACCTTTCTACGAGGGCCACAAGCTCATCCGCATTGTGGGGGTCACTCCGACTGACCCAACGGCGTAAGGCAGAGGGAAGTTTCCTCAAGAACTGGTCCATGACCAACCGTTCCACGATGTGGCTGGCTGAGTTGATCTCGGGTTGTAGCCACTTCCGGGCGAGGTGGATGAGGTCATACATCTGGCTTCGGGTGGCTTTATCCATCGTGAAGGACCATGCGTGAAACCTTTGGGCGCGAACAGCCGTGGTTACGCCGAGGCGGGCGAGGATCTCGAACTTCAATTTTGCATAGACGTTAGCTTCGGCTGGCTCTAGATCAAAGTAAGCCTTCTGGGGTTCGCCGCTTAGGAAGGGTGCGATTAGACCAGCCCACTCAGCTTCTGGCCATCCCTCTCTCTGTGCCGTGCGTTCAAACGTGAGAAGATAGGCTTCCACATCATCCGAGGGTCCCATCTTCTGAAGGTAGTGGCTTGCCCTGGTCATTTTCGGAACTGGGGCTGCCGCTGCCAGTGGAAGGTTACTGATAGTCCCCCTCAGGATCTCGAGTTCCTGCTGTAAGCCCTGAGCGAACCGCTGTTGCTCCTCTCTCAGCAAGCGGTTTGTCTCTTGCTGGTTTGCAATCGCGTTTTGCAGGGCTTCATTCGTCTGTTGCTGGTTTGCATTCGCCTGTTGCTGGTTTGCATTCGCCTGTTGCTGGTTTGCATTAATCTCTTGCTGGGCTATTAGCAGCTGTTGCTGGGCTGCATTCGTCTGCTGCTGGTTTGCATTAGTTTCTTGCTGGGCTATTAACAGCTGATGCTGGGTTTCATTCGCGTCTTTCTGGGCAGCGACATTGCGTACCAGCGCACCCACCACGTCTTCCATCTTGTTTGCAGAGGATGAAAAAAACTTTTTTTTTTTTTTTCTTTCAAAGTTCTTCAACCCGCAGACCCCCTAGTGCTCTGCCCGCATTCTCCACCATATGTGACAAACGGCTTACTCCGGGACTCCGTCGTTTGTCCGGGACTGTTTAGAACACGGTCTTTTAGGGTAGGTTAAATGATGAGGCGTCACGTACTGTTCCTTTAAACAGGCTATGCCTGGTTTATTCAGTCCCAGGCACTGAGACTGCCACAGTGCATACAACAGAAAACAGATCAAAACAAAAGCTGCTCACCTGAGCGATAACTTAACTTAGATATCCCTGACTCAGGGTTGGACGTGGCTTTTCCACTTCCAACATCAAAACACGGTACTTTTGCAGTCTTACACAAATGAACAGAAAGATTGAACCTGTTTGGGGAAGAGGCTTCTCCCCTCTGTAGTTCAGCAGCCTTCCAGCCTCCTGGCTCTTGTGGGGAGACCAAAGCAAACAGGAAATCAGTCTTTCATACCTGATTCCTAATTAGCATGACAGGTGACAGAAATCAGGCAGCAGACAAACTCTGGTCTGGATCTCTCATCCCTCAGTTCCAGCGCTTGCCAAACTGTGGGATGGAGTGTATGTATTATAAGGCTGCACTCCCAGGCCAAACAGGATAGAAACTGTCTAGTATCCTGGGAGCCCTATATACGGAATTTATTACCATCCCCTGGTTTCTGTCACAGTATGTATGTATGTTTGTTTAATGGAACGTCCCAGTAGGCCAGGGGTGGCCAACAGGAAAGGTTTTAGGGATATCCAGGTTTAAAGACCTGTTTGTGGCCCTTGAGGACTGGAGTCATTGATTGAGCCACCTGTGCTGAAGCAGGGATATCCTTAAAACCTTTCCTTTTGGTGGTTTGAGTACTGGAGTTGGCCTCCCCTGTAGTAGGCGATAACGTTCGGACCAATTGGTAAGATCCGTTGGTGATGTTTTCTCCCTCAAGCTTCGACCTGATTTGCTGTGTGTCTGCAGGAGCTGGCTGGAGCACGGGAGCAGGGGGAACAGCTGCGGGGGGCACTGGAGAAGCTGAGGGGGGAGCGGGAGGAGCTGCTCGGAGCTGAGGAGAAGTGTGAGGGTCTGAGGGCCCAGGCTGGGCGCCTCTCCCGTCGGCTGCGGGACATGGAGGAGGAGGCAGAGGCCGCAGCTCAGAAAGTCAGGAGCCTGAGGAAGGAGCTGCACAGAGCAGACAGCAGCAGGAAAGAGGTCAGTCAATTAAAACTTTTGGTATGAGGACTGCCTCAGGGTTAGTTTATGCTGTACATGCGGTGCAGTACTATGGGCACATTTAGTATACAATTTGCTCCTCTCTAACCCACTCAGGCTGAGTCACAAGTGGAGGAGCTACTTTTGGAGGTAGAGAGACAGAAGAAGCTGAGAGAGAGGAGCGAGGCGCAGACGGCGGAGGAGCTGGAGAGAGTCAAGGTGACCGGGATAGTGCCACTGTGTCACCCTGCGGATGGGCAGATGACCTCATAGCTCCCTTCTGTTTGTCACTGGCACCCTGCGGGGAGAGGGACAGACTCCTAGCTCCCTTCTGTCTGTCTCACTGTCACCCTGCGGGGGGAGGGACAGACTCATAGCTCCCTTCTGTCTGTCTCACTGTCACCCTGCGGGGGGAGGTACAGACTCATAGCTCCCTTCTGTCTGTGTCACTGTGTCACCCTGCGGGGGGAGGGACAGACTCATAGCTCCCTTCTGTCTGTCTCACTGTCACCCTGCGGGGGGAGGGACAGACTCATAGCTCCCTTCTGTCTGTCCCCCTGTGGTGGGAAGGTCACACTCTGTCTCTCATAGTTACAGCACAGTGTCGCTACCCCTGTGGTCAGTGGCTCGCATCACACCTCTGAGATGACCCAGCTGAGGGCGGAGCTTGAGAGGCGGAGCCTGCACCTGGAGGCAGAGCTGAGCCGCCTGGGGCAGGAGCTGAGCCAGCGGGAGACGGAGTATGTGAGTGAGACGAAGTCACTGCGCAGGGAGCTGGGGGAGAGGGAGGCCCAGCTGATAGCGCTCAGACAGGAGATGGAGGGAATGCAGGAGAGCCTGGGGAGAAAGAGAAGCTTCAGGTAACTTGCACCTACATTTCTGCCTCCAGTGTCCTGCATTCGTTCCGTTTCTGTGATTTCTTCACTCTTACTTTTGTCAATGTCATTTTCTTTTGTTCTTTCTTTCATTTCTTCCCATACTGTTTTTTTGTCTCGTGCGCTCTCCCCTATCTTTGTGTGTGTGTGTGTTTGTATATATTTATATTATTATTATTATTTATAGTAATATATGTATATATTGGTCTCCCTTCTTCCCAATGCAGTGCTCGGGCGCAGGAGGAGGAGCTTCAGGAAATGAGCGACAAGAATGAGCGGGAGAAAAGCGTGTTAAAGGAAGAGAACAAGAAACTAAAGGAGGAGCTGGAGAGGGTGAGAAATGTCACCCTGCGGGGGAGGAAAATACACATATCTCCTTTCTGTGTGTGTCACCCTGTGGGGGGAGGGATGGACTCATAGCTCTCTCCTGTCTGTATTCGCTGTGTCACCCTGTGGGGGGAGGGACAGATTCTGTAGACCATTCCTTGATTCTGTCTGTTTCTCCCCCACTGCTTTGGTTCTCCTGCAGATGCTGGCAGGATCAGACAAAATGTCTGTCTCCCACAAGCGTTTGGAAGAAGAGGTCCGGTCATTGGAGGAGAAGAGGGAGGCCCTAGCTAATTGGGAGGCCCAGATCACAGACATCCTACAGTGGTGAGCTGCCCTCCTTCGCCCCCAGGCCCTCCTTCCCCTCTTTCCCCCTGCACGCCCTATAAAAGGTGCCAAAGTATTGAGTAGTGTCCACACGGCCACCTCTTGTTGCTTATTCTCTGCTTTTCTTTTCCATGCACCCATTGTTGTAAGGATATGAATTAGGAGGTTGGGAGACCGTTGCACTGTGATGTTACCCCAAAGAGCTAACAATCTAGCGTCTGCAGGTCTTCATCCCTCCAAATCTTCCCCTCTCTCCCTATGTAGGGTAAGCGATGAGAAGCAATCCCGAGTCTATCTCCAGGCTTTGTCGGTCAAGATGACAGAAGAACTGGAGGTCCTGCGGAATTCTGGGGGGCAAACGCCATCTGGCAAGACCGGGGTAAGACATGCCATTGAGCATCAGGGGAGAGTAAGCGAGTTGCAGGGTGGCCCTCAGAACTGGGAGGAATGGAAGGGTCTAAACTAGGCCCAGTGGGAGACCCTGGCTTTTATACGAAGCCTGGGGCCAGGCTAGGCCCAGCGTAGAGGCCATGGGCTAGGCCTAGTGTGGAAGAACCGGGGCCAGGCTAGGACCAGCGGCAATCTGGGCCTGTCTAAGGCTGAGGCCAGACAAGGCACAGCATGACGCCTAGGTCTGTATGACAGGCCCAACCCAGGAACTCCTCCCTTTCCCCTTCTCACGGTTTCTCCCCACCCCCAGGAGAGCCAATGGAAGGCCCGGAGGCTGCAAAAGTTGGAGGCCTCGGCCCGTCTGGAGCTTCAGTCGGCTTTGGAGGCAGAGATCAAAGCCAAGCAGACTGTCCAGGAGGAATTGAACCAACTGAAGTCCGACAGCCACGGCATAGAGCGGTAAGGAGTGTGACTGCACTGCTTCCAATGGGCTAAATATTTCCCTGGTTGGAAAATCGATACAAATTGTAACTACCCCTCAACTCTCCTCTACACACAGCCCCACTACACTGTAGGGTTTGTAAAGTTATTACAGTGGGAACATCCGTCTATCTTAAAAGCATTTAATGGAATGATCACAAAAGCCCTACTGAAAAAAGTTAAAAAATATCCTGCCATATTTAATAGGCCCTGCTAAAAAAATAAATAGAATTCACAGCGGCATGAGGTGGCCAAGCTAGAAACAGAAGTGTGTCGCCATCTTCATTCTCTCGCACTCCTCTCTTTTAATCCCACACAGGAAGTTGCAGGAGGAGGAGGAAGCGAACAGGAAGTTGCGAGCAGAAGTGGAGAAATTACGCGAGGAAGCAAGGTCAAAGGTGGCAGCAGGTGAGAGTCGACGGGGGGGGGGGGGGAAAGGGGCTGTAATGTATTCCTATCCTTAGAACACCCAGTCTTGAAACATATATTTCTTTAGAGCCAAACTGTGGCCATCTTTAAAGCTCTCTGCCTTAAAAACTCAGAGGCCTGAGTAGCGCCCTGTTCATTCTACAAGTGTGTGCGCGTGTATTTAATATCTATATGTCTCGGGTATTAAAATCTCTCTTGTTTACAGAAACAAAGCCCCAGCGGCCGTTGATCCCCTTCCTCTCATTCCGCTCCGAGGTAAGAGCAGACTGGGATCCTGAGCGGGAGGTGCAAAGGATTCTGGGAGTGGGATGTGATAGGACTAAAGCAGCCATACTACATTCCCCTTTATTTCTTTTTCTCTTTGTATTGTATGGAAATCATGTGACAATGTACAATTCTACATTCTTACCTAAGCTGGCAGTCGTTTGGTGCAGATTTTCAAATTGGAGCGGAGCGCTGGGTGACTCAGGATTATGAAAAAGAAAAATGAATACAATAGTGCAGATGGTATTGGAATAATAATATAAATAAAATGTTCTCTGTAGTGGTGGTACTCACAGATTGCACTATCAAATATAAGCGTATCAGAGACCCTTCTCTCTCTGATGGGAGCCCTTTGATGGAAATCCCTCAGAGTGGTATATAGATAACGGAAGCTTGTAATGGAGTGGTTCAATAATTCTCCCAGGGGTATGTGGAGTGATAGAGAGAGAACACACGATAGAGTAGTACAGTCTAAAATTGTATTGGCAGCAATCAACAATTATATGTGTAATACACTCACATTTTGTAATACAATATGGTTCGTGGGAGAGGACAGCTGTGGATGGAGAACGCCGGTGGTTCCTGGAGCGGAGGAGCCCTTCCGCATACGTCACTGGTACCTTCGTCACGTCCTGTGTTGTCGTAGGTCAGGGCGGAAGAGGCTGCCTGGTGTATCCGTCTCCTACTAGCTTGCCAGCAGTTGTCTCACGGTTTCCTCAGCACAATCACCTCCCACAGCGGATCGATTCTACGCGTTTCGCTGTGGCTTCTTCAGGAATCGAATAGGTTAACCCCATGGGTCCTCCCTTATATATATAGTCCATCATAAATTGACATAGAGCTAATCAGGGGGTCCTATCAGCTGATTGCAATATAGCATATCATTGGTAATGGAGATGTGTGTCAGTTAAACAGTGCATACAATATAAGAATTTCATATTATCTGATACAATTAATACAATTTCTATTACAACAAGTAAAACAGTTAATTTTAATTCATAATATTTAAAACAAAAGATGATGTAAAAAGGAGTATATAAAAGGATATATGAAAAATATATTAAGAACGACGCAATGAGTGATGGAGTTCTAAATAGGATGAGGAAGATAAACAAAATTAGAAGCAAATACTTTCTAAAATACAAATATCATATTTTCTTAAAGAAATTGTGTTAAGAATTTAGATATTAAAATTACCATACTAAAAACACCATATTGTAGTAAAAAAAAAACATATTATATAAGAACAATATTATATTCGTTTGGTGCTCCTGTTATAAATGTGTGTCAAAATCCTGATTGTGTGCCTAACGTAATGGCCGCCTTCTAACTTTGTGCTGCAGTGTGTGAAATGCTGCAGCTTATATGTTAAATTGTATTACTAAGGCCGCGCTTATAGTGCCGGCGACGCGACGTCGCCCGAAAACAAATGCATTGTCGCTGCCGCGTGCGCTTATAGTAAGCGCAACGGCGACAATGCGACGGAGACGTCGCGAAAACTGGTTGCTGGCAACATTTGATTTTTCAAAGGCTTTCGCCTCGTGACGGCCCCTGAACAAATCAAAAACCAGGAAACCTGCGACGCTGCCGCCCTGCGAAATATAACTTTCGCCTGTGGTGACGGGTGACGTCACCCGTCGTTTTGCCGTCGCCATCAACGGCACTATAAGCACGGCCTAAGTGTTACATATCGTTGCATCTTTCAGAATAATACAGTCTACTCTCTGGAACACAGAAATAGATCTGTTTATGATACTTTGTTGCCAAAGGACAGCTCCAAAAGGTGTGTGAGAGCCTGTTTCAAAAGAGGAAGTGGATATGACTCTAAATTGTTGCTGTAGCAATTAAAAGATAATCAGCACATTAAAAAATCCTTTAAAATGGCAATCGGAGTTAAACAGAAATGCAGACAGTATTATCTAATACTACAGAACTGGTTTATTTAAAAGATATATAGGATTATTCACTCTTTGCCGCTTTAATGTCTTGTGGGTCCCTCACCCGATTCACTTGCTGGGGCGTAGGGAGCTATATTTACTGCCCCTGGGATTTGCCCCGGGGGTGTCGGGGTGTGTTTGCTCCCACTTCCTGCACAGAAGTCCGACGATGGAAACTGCATTTAAAATAACCATAATCCTTGTGACGGTGAAGGGTTAACCAGGTCATCAATAAAGGTGTTATGCCCGGCTGGTTACCTCTGAGCCATATTTGTGGGTTTAGAGTGTCAGCTCTTGGACCCATTGGTTGCACATGAAATTTATGTGATTGTGCAACAATAAAGACTTGATGTGTTTTTGCCTTTCCAGGAGTGCTGACCAGTGGAGCTTCTCAGGCTATGAGTTTCAAGGGGGGTTTGCAGTAAAAGTGTGGTCACATTGTGTCTAGATAGACGGGGTCCAGAGTTGCTGGCCACCCAACAAATGTATCCGGGAATCACGTCAGATTACCGGGGACATATAGGCACAGACCTCCGGTCAAAATCCTCCCTTGAACACAGTTATGCGACTCACTGCCAAGTTCCCTGCTTCAGCACAGACCAGAAAGGTAAAGGGGGCATAGGGATGTGAGGTGTCCCTGACACAGTCAAGAGGTCCCTGGGTTTAGGGGGATACTCATTTAATGTCCAGGTCAACCAGAAGCTGTATAGGGCGTGACTCACAACTAAGTTCCCTGCTTCAGCACAACCCAGGAAGGTAAATGGGGCATAGGGATGTGAGGTGTTCCTGAAACAATCAAGGGGTTCCTAAGTTAATCGGGATACCATTAGAGAACAGTATGTTTTAAAACATATGCATGTGCACAGTGTAATGGTCTGGGATTTTCAGACTGTGCCACTGTGGCTCGGCATACAGTGCGGATCAAAAACCAGAGAGGAAGTCTGAGGTGTCAAAACCATTCGGACAGGAGGGAAGAAGTCAAGTACCCATGTCCTCAAATCAATGGATGCTCTTTGAATTTCCATTTGGCTCACCAGACTGTCCGGGGCCTGTCACCGTGGGGGGGCATTGAGGGAATCAGGGGCCAGAAGTGCCAAATTGCACGTGCCCCTTGGTTCATTCAGATTTCCAAGTAACCCTTTGTGTCCTACCAGCTTGTCTCTGATTAGCTGCTGAGATTTTTCTCATGCTCCTGATAGCGGGGGCAGTAATCTGTAATGAAAGTCAGAGGTATTATAACCCCTTGCGGCACTGAGATAGATGGTTCTCCAAAGTGTTCTCCAGAGTTTTCCAGTTGTAAGTCTCCAGCAAGAAAAGGGCTGCTTCAGCGAAAAGCTGCCTGGAATATTTTCTGTCCTGTTTTGCAACTGTTATCAGGGATAGGATTCCCTGCAGCTAGGAGAGCCTAGGTTGTTACCCCAATTCCCAAGTAAGTGTGTCTTTTTGCAGTAGTTTGTGTAACATTGTGCGTTTGCCTATTCCTGTGAATACATTTACAATTTATTTCATGAACTCGTTTTTGCTCGATGCATGATCCAGGTTAGGAGGTGTAGAGGGCCTGGTCTCCCGTGACACTCCTTCACTCTCTTGCTGCGCCCCGTTTATACGTTAATAGGGTCAGCGGCTCCTTCCGCTGATTTGGTAAACGTGGAAACGTCGACATGTCTTTGTTTTTAACACAATGTTTCCGTTTTCCAGAAGGATTTGGTGAGTGCGGAAACCTCCGACCAGGCGCAGAGCAATATCAGTGTTAGGCGTGGAGACAGAACGGATGTGAGTGTACAGTGATGCCGAGTATCTATACACTGATATTGAACATGCTGTGCTGTATAATTATACTAAGCGTCTAGATACCGATGATGTCCTTTCTGCTAATAATAAATATGCCACTCTGTACAGTAATGGGGAGTATCTACCCCACTGATAAGAAAAAAATGCTGCGCTATATAATGGTGTCGAGTATCTCTATACACTGATAATAACGCACCGCATTGTATAATGAAGATGAGTATCTCTATACATGGATAATGAACATGTCGCACTGTATAATGATCCTGAGTATCTCCATATCTCTCTGCTCAGTCTGCCAAGAATAAATTACACAGAAGATCTTTGGGGGTTCTAGATGGGATAGAAGAGGCGTCTGACAAGGTACGAACACCCCCCTCTCCATGCAAGGGGTTAATGAATGTGGGGGCGCTTATTTGGGGATTAACCCTCGTACCGCACTTGTGTGGATGTTTCCACGTGTTATCTGCTTCATTGCATGGCTAAAACGCCCAAAATCCTGAGAGCGGCGAGAGCCCCCCCTGCTAATGCAGGGAGTCCCTCCCCTCCCCCCCGCCAATGCAGGGAGTCCCTCCCCTCCCCCCCGCCAATGCAGGGAGTCCCTCCCCCCCACCAATGCAGGGAGTCCCTCCCCTCCCCCCCGCCAATGCAGGGAGTCCCTCCCCTCCCCCCCGCCAATGCAGGGAGTCCCTCCCCTCCCCCCCGCCAATGCAGGGAGTCCCTCCCCCCCGCCAATGCAGGGAGTCCCTCCCCTCCCCCCCGCCAATGCAGGGAGTCCCTCCCCCCCACCAATGCAGGGAGTCCCTCCCCTCCCCCCCGCCAATGCAGGGAGTCCCTCCCCTCCCCCCCGCCAATGCAGGGAGTCCCTCCCCTCCCCCCCGCCAATGCAGGGAGTCCCTCCCCTCCCCCCCGCCAAATCAGGGAGTCCCTCCCCTCCCCCCTGCCAATGCAGGGAGTCCCTCCCCTCCCCCCCGCCAATGCAGGGAGTCCCTCCCCCCCACCAATGCAGGGAGTCCCTCCCCCCCGCCAATGCAGGGAGTCCCTCCCCTCCCCCCCGCCAATGCAGGGAGTCCCTCCCCTCCCCCCCGCCAATGCAGGGAGTCCATCCCCTCCCCTCCCCTCTCCCCCGCCAATGCAGGGAGTCCCTCCCCTCCCCCCCGCCAATGCAGGGAGTCCCTCCCCTCCCTCCTGCCAATGCAGGGAGTCCCTCCCCTCCCTCCCGCCAATGCAGGGAGTCCCCCCCCTGCCAAAGCAGGGAGTCCCTCCCCTCCCTCCCGCCAATGCAGGGAGTCCCTCCCCTCCCTCCCGCCAATGCAGGGAGTCCCTCCCCTCCCTCCCGCCAATGCAGGGAGTCCCTCCCCTCCCTCCCGCCAATGCAGGGAGTCCCTTCCCTCCCTCCCGCCAATGCAGGGTGTTCCCCCCCCTGCCAATGCAGGGAACCCCTAATGCAGGGAGACCCTCCCCTCCCCGTCTCACCAATGCAGGGAGACCCTCTCCCTGTCCCATCAATGCATGGAGTCCCTCCCCCCCCCTCCTGCCAATGCATGGAGTCCCTCCCCCCCCTCCTGCCAATGCATGGAGTCCCTCCCCCCCCCCCCTCCTTCCGCCAATGCAGGGAGTCCTTTTTCTATAAATCTCATTTTGCAATGTTTTTGTTACAGAAAGGTCCCAAATCTCACGTGTTTAAAGTGAAAACCTTCACGTCTCCGGAGAAATGTCTGCGATGTACGTCTGTGATGGTCGGACTTATACGGCAAGGAGTCTGCTGTGACGGTGAGGAGGAGGGGTCTCCCTTCTGTCTGTGTCACCCTACGGGGGGAGGGACAGACTCATAGCTCCCTTCTGTCTGTGTCACTGTGTCACCCTGCGGGGGGAGGGACAGACTCATAGCTCCCTTCTGTCTGTGTCACTGTGTCACCCTGCGGGGGGAGGGACAGGCTCATAGCTCCCTTCTGTCTGTGTCACTGTGTCACCCTGCGGGGGGGGGGGGGGAGCATACTCATAGCTCCCTTCTGTCTGTGTCACTGTCACCCTGCGGGGGGAGGGACAGACTCATAGCTCCCTTCTGTCTGTGTCACTGTGTCACCCTGCGGGGGGAGAGACAGACTCATAGCTACCTTCTGTCTGTGTCACTGTGTCACCCTGCGGGGGGGGGGGGGGGAGCATACTCATAGCTCCCTTCTGTCTGTGTCACTGTCACCCTGCGGGGGGAGGGACAGACTCATAGCTCCCTTCTGTCTGTGTCACTGTGTCACCCTGCGGGGGGAGGGACAGACTCATAGCTCCCTTCTGTCTGTGTCATTGTGTCACCCTGTGGGGGGAGGGACAGACTCATAGCTCCCTTCTGTCTGTGTCACTGTGTCACCCTGCGGGAGGAGGGACAGACTCATAGCTCCCTTCTGTCTGTGTCATTGTGTCACCCTGCGGGGGGAGGGACAGACAGACTCATAGCTCCCTTCTGTCTGTGTCACTGTGTCACCCTGCGGGAGGAGGGACAGACTCATAGCTCCCTTCTGTCTGTGTCACTGTGTCACCCTGCGGGAGGAGGGACAGACTCATAGCTCCCTTCTGTCTGTGTCACTGTGTCACCCTGCGGGGGGAGGGACAGACTCATAGCTCCCTTCTGTCTGTGTCACTGTGTCACCCTGCGGGGGGAGGGACAGACTCATAGCTCCCTTCTGTGTCACTGTGTCACCCTGCGGGGGGAGGGACAGACTCATAGCTCCCTTCTGTTTGTGTCACTGTGTCACCCTGCGGGGGGAAGGACAGACTCATAGCTCCCTTCTGTCTGTGCCACTGTGTCACCCTGCGGGGGGGAGGACAGACTCATAGCTCCCTTCTGTCTGTGTCACCCTGCGGGGGGGGGGGGGGATAGACTCATAGCTCCCTTCTGTCTGTGTCACCCTGCAGGGGGAGGGACAGACTCATAGCTCCCTTCTGTCTGTGTCACTGTGTCACCCTGCGGGGGGAGGGACAGACTCATAGCTCCCTTCTGTCTGTGTCACTGTGTCACCCTTCGGGGGGAGGGACAGACTCATAGCTCCCTTCTGTCTGTGTCACTGTGTCACCCTGCGGGGGGAGGGACAGACTCATAACTCCCTTCTGTCTGTGTCACTGTGTCACCCTGCGGGGGGAGGGACAGACTCATAGCTCCCTTCTGTCTGTGTCACCCTGTGGGGGGGGGGGGGGACAGACTCATAGCTCCCTTCTGTCTGTGTCACCCTGCAGGGGGAGGGACAGACTCATAGCTCCCTTCTGTCTGTGTCACTGTGTCACCCTGCGGGGGGAGGGACAGACTCATAGCTCCCTTCTGTCTGTGTCACTGTGTCACCCTGCGGGGGGAGGGACAGACTCATAGCTCCCTTCTGTCTGTGTCACTGTCACCCTGCGGGGGGGAGGGACCGACTAATAGCTCCCTTCTGTCTGTGTCACCCTGCAGGGGGAGGGACAGACTCATAGCTCCCTTCTGTCTGTGTCACCCTGCAGGGGGAGGGACAGACTCATAGCTCCCTTCTGTCTGTGTCACCCTGCAGGGGGAGGGACAGACTCATAGCTCCCTTCTGTCTGTGTCACTGTGTCACCCTGCGGGGGGAGGGACAGACTCATAGCTCCCTTCTGTCTGTGTCACTGTCACCCTGCGGGGGGAGGGACCGACTAATAGCTCCCTTCTGTCTGTGTCACTGTGTCACCCTGCAGGGGGAGGGACAGACTCATAGCTCCCTTCTGTCTGTGTCACCCTGCAGGGGGAGGGACAGACTCATAGCTCCCTTCTGTCTGTGTCACTGTGTCACCCTGCGGGGGGAGGGACAGACTCATAGCTCCCTTCTGTCTGTGTCACTGTCACCCTGCGGGGGGAGGGACCGACTAATAGCTCCCTTCTGTCTGTGTCACTGTGTCACCCTGCAGGGGGAGGGACAGACTCATAGCTCCCTTCTGTCTGTGTCACCCTGCAGGGGGAGGGACAGACTCATAGCTCCCTTCTGTCTGTGTCACTGTGTCACCCTGCGGGGGGAGGGACAGACTCATAGCTCCCTTCTGTCTGTGTCACTGTGTCACCCTGCGGGGGGAGGGACAGACTCATAGCTCCCTTCTGTCTGTGTCACTGTCACCCTGCGGGGGGAGGGACCGACTAATAGCTCCCTTCTGTCTGTGTCACCCTGCAGGGGGAGGGACAGACTCATAGCTCCCTTCTGTCTGTGTCACCCTGCAGGGGGAGGGACAGACTCATAGCTCCCTTCTGTCTGTGTCACCCTGCAGGGGGAGGGACAGACTCATAGCTCCCTTCTGTCTGTGTCACTGTGTCACCCTGCGGGGGGAGGGACAGACTCATAGCTCCCTTCTGTCTGTGTCACTGTCACCCTGCGGGGGGAGGGACCGACTAATAGCTCCCTTCTGTCTGTGTCACTGTGTCACCCTGCAGGGGGAGGGACAGACTCATAGCTCCCTTCTGTCTGTGTCACCCTGCAGGGGGAGGGACAGACTCATAGCTCCCTTCTGTCTGTGTCACTGTGTCACCCTGTGGGGGGGGGGGGACACACTATCTCCTGCCTGTGCTACTAATATCCTTCTCTTTTTAGTGTGTGGTTACATGTGCCACACGTCCTGTGCTGAGGGTGCCACCCTATGTCCGTCCCCTCCCGGTCAGATTAAGAAGACCTTTGGTGTGGACCCAGTCACTGGCACTGGTACAGCCCTGGAAGGATACCTATCGGTAACCCAACTCCTGGGATGCTAGAATACATTCGGGGATTGTAGGCTTGGGATTAAAGGGCAGTAACCCCAAAGTGGCTAGAAAGGATCCCCCTCTATTATAAGCCAAGTCCACACAAATATATATATATGCAAAATGTATTTATTTATCTCCCTTCTGTCCGTATCACTGTCACCCTGTGGGGGGAGGGACAGACTCCTTGCACCCCGCTCCTGTGTCACCCTGTCACCATGCGGGGGGAGGGACAGACTTCTTGCACCCCGCTCCTGTGTCACCCTGTGGGGGGAGGGAGGGACAGACTCCTTGCACCCCGCTCCTGCGTCACTCTGCGGGGGGAGGGTCCTACTCCTTGCACCCCGCTCCTGTGTCACCCTGCGGGGGGAGGGTCCTACTCCTTGCACCCCGCTCCTGTGTCACCCTGCGGGGGGAGGGTCCTACTCCTTGCACCCCGCTCCTGTGTCACCCTGCGGGGGGAGGGTCTGACATCTTGCACCCTGCTCCTGTGTCACCCTGCGGGGGGGAGGGTCTGACTCCTTGCACCCCGCTCCTGTGTCACCCTGCGGGGGGGAGGGTCTGACTCCTTGCACCCCGCTCCTGTGTCACCCTGCGGGGGGAGGGTCCGACTCCTTGCACCCCGCTCCTGTGTCACCCTGCGGGGGGAGGGTCTGACATCTTGCACCCCGCTCCTGTGTCACCCTGCGGGGGGAGGGTCCGACTCCTTGCACCCCGCTCCTGTGTCACCCTGCGGGGGGGAGGGTCCAACTCCTTGCACCCCGCTCCTGTGTCACCCTGCGGGGGGAGGGTCCGACTCCTTGCACCCCGCTCCTGTGTCAGTGCTTTCTCTGTGACATTGTGTCCCCAGGTGCCCAAGCCTGCCGGGGTTAAGAAGGGCTGGTATCGAGCATACGTCATCCTGAGTGACTTCCGGATCCTGGTGTATGATGGGAACTCCCCGTGCAACACGACCATTGTCCAGGCCATCGATATGAGGTGGGGCTCGCCCTGGGCCGGCTCTCTCCTGCTTGCATGTTTTCTTCTTGTATATGCAGCATTGATTCCCTTTAAGGAAATGTAATTACCTGAGCCGACGATCGATCCGTTCTCCTGCGATCGATTTTTGGCAAAGATCCGGCTCCCTGGGGGTCACCATACGGCGGACTATGATATATTCTGCAGACAGTGCAACGCAACAACTACAATATAGCCACAATTTGTTACCCGTAGCAATATAAGGTTGAGAGGAAAGCTGTAATAAAAGGAAGTCTCTTGCTGGGAAGAGGCAAGAGGTTGCTTTGTGATCTTGTGTTTGCCCAAGCTCCTGCATTGCTGGGGAGAGGGCAGGGCTCAAAAAGAGGTGTGTGTCAGAATCTGTTACACCAACCAGAGGGGGCGCAGTGTATTCAAACTCAATAAAAATGGCAGTAAAGTAGTAGTTCTGCTTTTCTTTATAGCATTATAAAATTGAATCGGGGGATCCCCTACACCCCAAGATACTTCCCTCCGTAGGGGGTGCCGGTAGCAGTTCCGGCTGGGCTAGTTGGGGCAATATAAATGGCAGATCTAAAGCTCTCGGAAACAGGAAGTCGTGTCGTCATCCTTTGTGGCTTCCTGTTGGCCGGCATGATCCGGACATTTAAACCCGAGCAGGAGATCCCGTCACCCGCTCCGGGGGTATCTCGGGAAGTAAGGGGGTCCCCGGAGCTGAAATTAATGGGGTTCAGCTCCAGACACCCCTGCTTCAATCCTGTAACAACATAAAAATGCAGTATTATCTAATATTACATTATATATATTTTATAATAGGATTGTCTGTTTTGCTCCTAAACACGTCCCTGTCATTAGGTCACTTTGCTCCTACGTGGGACTGACCCTTTAACCCATTAAACACATCCCTGTCACTAGGTCACTTTGCTCCTACGTGGGACTGACCCTTTAACCCATTAAACACGTCACTGTCATTAGGTCACTTTGCTCCTACGTGGGACTGACCCTTTAACCCATTAAACACGTCACTGTCATTAGGTCACTTTGCTCCTACGTGGGACTGACCCTTTAACCCATTAAACACGTCACTGTCATTAGGTCACTTTGCTCCTACGTGGGACTGACCCTTTAACCCATTAAACACGTCCCTGTCATTAGGTCACTTTGCTCCTACGTGGGACTGACCCTTTAACCCATTAAACACGTCCCTGTCATTAGGTCACTTTGCCCCTACGTGGGACTGACCCTTTAACCCATTAAACACATCCCTGTCATTAGGTCTCTTTGCTCCTACGTGGGACTGACCCTTTAACCCATTAAACACGTCCCTGTCATTAGGTCACTTTGCTCCTACGTGGGACTGACCCTTTAACCCATTAAACACGTCCCTGTCATTAGGTCACTTTGCCCCTACGTGGGACTGACCCTTTAACCCATTAAACACGTCCCTGTCATTAGGTCTCTTTGCCCCTACGTGGGACTGACCCTTTAACCCATTAAACACGTCCCTGTCATTAGGTCACTTTGCTTTTCCGTGGCACTGACCCGTATCGCTCTCCTTTTCCTCCTTTAAGGGACGCACACTTCTCGGTCAGTCCGGTCTTGGCCTCCGATGTCTTCCATGCCGACCCCAAGGACATCCCGTGTATATTCCGGGTAAGTCATTCTGTGACCCGAACTAATCAGCCCACTCAGGGAAGCTAGGACCGGTGTGTCTGACACGCACAGACGCATACATGTATACACACGCACACACGCATACATACATGTGTATACACACACGCATACACATGCATACATATACACTTACATACATATACACATACGCATGCATGCACATGTACGCGTTATGGCGTATTTCCTTAATTTGAGAGCATTATTTTATACTTGTATTTATTATGTTGGATAATATTTTATAGTCGTCTCTCGCTCTCTATATATATATATATAGATATATATTAATTTATTCTGCACTATATATATCTATATATCTTTTTCTTTCATACTCGCCATCTCGTGCGTGTGTGTTTCTTTACAAAGACATGCATGTACATGCATAGAAATGTGTACTTTATGTTTTAGTGTATTTACAAGCATCCAACGTCTCGCCATGCTGTATAATCCCCTCCCCAGGTGACGTTCTCCCAGCTCTGTTACCCGCTCACCACCTGCTCTCAGCTGCTCCTGGCGGAGACGGGGGACGAGATGCTGAAGTGGGTGCAGGTTCTCAGCGAGCTGCGGAGACTACTGCGGGAGCAGAGACTCCCGGACCGATCTGTGCGTGTGTTAAAGGAGGCGTACGACAGCGCCTTACCCCTCATACGCACAGTGCTGTCTGCAGCCATCATAGGTAATGTGTGTCCCTCCCATCACGGGGTGACAGTGACAGACAGAAGGGAGCTATGAGTCTGTCCCTCCCCCCGCAGGGTGACACAGTGACACAGACAGAAGGGAGCTATGAGTCTGTCCCTCCCCCACAGGGTGACACAGACAGAAGGGAGCTATGAGTCTGTCCCTCCCCCCCTCCTGACACAGACAGAAGGGAGCTATGAGTCTGTCCCTCCCCCCGCAGGGTGACACAGTGACACAGACAGAAGGGAGCTATGAGTCTGTCCCTCCCCCACAGGGTGACACAGACAGAAGGGTGCTATGAGTCTGTCCCTCCCCCCCTCCTGACACAGACAGAAGGGAGCAGTGAGTCTGTCCCTCCCCCCCGCAGGGTAAGACAGGGATGGTCCTTGAACATGTCTGTCTCTTTCAGATCAGGACAGGATCGCTCTGGGGACAGAGGAAGGACTTTTCTTGGTGCATGTGAATAAGAACGGTGAGATTTTGACGTTTCCTCGTCTCCGTGTATAATGTGGGAGACGGGGCGGAAATCGACTGTGTGTGTGGATATGTAGATTATATATAGTATGTGTATGTATGTGTATACACACACACACACGTGTGTCTCCACATGTACAGTTTTATTAGATCGCTCTTTGTGGCTTTGGAATCTTTTTCAAGAATCATCACAGAGCACAATAAGCGTCCTGTTATACCCCACCTTAATCCCCTCCCCCCCCTACCTTGTTATACGCGCCCCCTCCCTTTATGCTAGAACGATGTGTGGTTATCCTGGTAGTCGGGGCAGTTACTGGAACGATGTGTGGTTATCCTGGTAGGCGGGGCAGATACTGGAACGATGGGTGGTTATCCTGGTAGGCGGGGCAGATACTGGAACGATGGGTGGTTATCCTGGTAGGCGGGGCAGATACTGGAACGATGGGTGGTTATCCTGGTAGGCGGGGCAGATACTGGAACGATGGGTGGTTATCCTGGTAGGCGGGGCAGATACTGGAACGATGAGTGGTTATCCTGGTAGGCGGGGCAGATACTGGAACGATGGGTGGTTATCCTGGTAGGCGGTGGCAGATACTGGAACGATGGGTGGTTATCCTGGTAGGCGGGGCAGATACTGGCACGATGGGTGGTTATCCTGGTAGGCGGGGCAGATACTGGAACGATGGGTGGTTATCCTGGTAGGCGGGGCAGATACTGAACGATGGGTGGTTATCCTGGTAGGCGGGGCAGATACTGGAACGATGGGCGCCTATCCGTTCCATAAACGGCATATCAGTCTAACCGACAGAATATAGAGACTTCATGATGTGCTGGGGGGTGGGGGGGCGGTCTCTATTCGCGTACAATTTAGCAGTGTGTAAAATCTATACAGGAAACTAAAGGAGTAGTACATCTGTTTACTTTCCTTTATTCATGTAAAGTACGCTCTGTTTGGGATGATGTCACTGGGATGAATGACATCACCGGTGACAACCAGTGACATCATCTCATTTGACGACTGTGCTAAATCTATGGCAGATATGCGGTGTAAGCGGTAGGCTTCGTGCACCCTGTTTCTTCTCGGGAAAAGATGCACCTGATGAAGCGACCCGTCGCCCTGACGAGAGGGCGCGTTGCTGCCTTCATGTTGCTGTAAACTGGACACTAATACTGTCAGGAACACACTTTAAACCAGCTACATTATATAATGGCACGCCTCTGAAATAGGCGTGTATGTATGTCAGGGGGGCGCAACTCCAGTCCTCGAGACCCCCCCAAACAGGTCAGCTTTTCAGGATATCCCTGCTTCAGCACAGGTGGCTTATTCAGTGGCTTGGTCTTCGACTGAGACACTGATTGAGCCACCTGTGCTGAAGCAGAGATCCTGAAAGCTTGACCTGTTTGTGGGGGGGAGACGGCGGGTCTGTAGGACTGGAGTTGAGCCCCCTTGTAGTATGATGTTTCTGTATATACGAGGGTGTGCGGGTATGTGTGTATATATAGACCCTGTCGGTCCCTGTCGCCCCTGCAGAGATCACACAGTTGGGGGACTGTAAGCGGGTCCTCTCCTTGTGCTCTGTGCCCAAGGCGGAGCAGCTGGCTGCTCTGTGCGGGAAGAGCCACAGCGTCCGCATCTTCTCCTGGGCGGCCCTCCTGCTCCCGGACTCTGCCGGCATCAAGATCACCGAGGCCAAAGGCTGCCAGGCCCTCGCCTCCGGGACGGTGTGCCAGGGGACCTGTGCCGTACTCTGCACCGCATCGAAACGCCAGGTCATCTGCTTCCAGCTGAGCAACCACAAGGGGGCGCCGCGCCGCATCAAGGAGTTCCAGGCCGCAGGGGCGGTGCAATGCATGGACGTTTTGGGCGACCGCCTTTGCGTGGGGTACCCCTCCGGCTTCTCCGTCTACCCGCTCCTCAACGAGGCCGTCCCGCTCCACCTGCCCAACCCGGACGATCCCCAGCTGGCCTTCCTACCGCAGGCTGCGCCCGACGCCCTCTGCGCAGTGCGGGTGACGCTTAGCGAGTACATTCTCTGTTTCTCCTCCTTTGGCGTCTACGTGGACGTGCAGGGGAGGAAGTCCCGGTCGCAGGAGATCATGTGGCCAGCGACCCCACTGGGGTGCGGTGAGTTTTACGATAAATATCTCTTTGACCCAGGTGGGCTGTCCCTGAATGGATCGCTAGCTCTGCGCTTCACTAACGCGTCCACACTGTTTAATGGGCAGGAAGAGCGGCACTTTATCTCCCTGTGCCTCGAGCACCATCATTACAATATTTGCTCCGGGGGGCAGGCAGTCTCTGCAATTATTCTACATTCAGCGCTATGGATACGGCCGGCGCTATATAGGGAATTAGAATATATTTAATATGCGCAGAGGAATCCGTTAAATTGTGGCTTGAAGTTAAAAAAAAAAAAAAATCTCTCCCCATTTATGGGTCTTTTAGAAATCCCTCATTTTAGAAATGAACTTTACTCTCACCCTATTAGAAATCAACTTTACTCTCACCCTATTTGAAATCAACTTTACTCTCACCCTATTTGAAATCAACTTTACTCTCACCCTATTAGAAATGAACTTTACTCTCACCCTATTAGAAATGAACTTTACTCTCACCCTATTAGAAATGAACTTTACTCTCACCCTATTAGAAATGAACTTTACTCTCACCCTATTTGAAATCAACTTTACTCTCACCCTATTTGAAATCAACTTTACTCTCACCCTATTAGAAATGAACTTTACTCTCACCCTATTAGAAATGAACTTTACTCTCACCCTATTAGAAATGAACTTTACTCTCACCCTATTAGAAATGAACTTTACTCTCACCCTATTAGAAATGAACTTTACTCTCACCCTATTAGAAATCAACTTTACTCTCACCCTATTAGAAATCAACTTTACTCTCACCCTATTAGAAATCCTATCTAATATCCCTTTTCCTCCTAATCCCAAACGTCACAGTAAAACCTTCCACAGGTTTCCAGCCCCAGAGAAATATCCACTCCATCATTTTTACTGGGCCTCTTAAATATGGCCGCCTTGGCCACTCTCCTAATAATCACCTGATAAACTCTGCTCCTAATCGCTGCAGCTTTGGGATCTCTGCAGCTCCCTCGTTTAGGGGGGATACCTTCCCGCGGCCCCCCCTGAGAGCAGCGTTGTTGGGGGTCAGGATTTTGCGGATCCTCTATGTGAGATACTGTGTGAGAGGCTGGGTCCCGGCTCGGGGACACTGACAAACGCAGGAAGTGACAGTGTGTAACGCGGGGGGTGTCTTCTCTGCAGCGTACGCCGCACCGCACCTAACCGTTTTCAGCGAGAACGCAGTGGACATTTTTGATGTCCGGAAAAGCGAGTGGATTCAGACCGTCCCCCTCAAGAAAGTGAGTCGTGGGGGGGGGGGGGGGGGTGACAGGGTGACGATACCTTTAATTAACACAATCTTTAATTGCGGGGTCTGGATCTCTGCTCTGAATGTTTTTCTAGAGCCTTGGCCGACCCGGAGTTCTCCTAGTAATCTAGAGCAGGAGTGGCCAACTCCAGTCCTCAAGGGCCACCAATAGGTCAGGTATTCAGGATATCCCTGCTTCAGCACAGGTGGCTGTCAGAATGACTTAGCAGCTGATGGAGCCACTTGTGCTGAAGCAGGGATATCCCTAAGTGAGCTGGAGTTTATACAGTTTTTACTTTTCTAGAGTTTCATGGACCCCCATGTAGTTTATTTAATTTAACGTTTGGAATTCAGAAAAGTTTTCTTACTCTCCATAATATGAGCAGGAATTTTGCTGGGTGGATTCATGTGATCAGGAATCCTTTTTAACATTGAATTGAGTAGTTTGAGGGTACAGGAACATGCAGATACTCCCCCTCCCCCTATGTTTTCTGGAGTAATAGCGCCATTAGATGCTGCTATAGCATCAAAAGTAACCTGTGATGTAGTTAATCTGGAAACATATGTAATAAAGTCCCTATGTAATAAAGTCCCTATGTAATAAAGTCCCTATGTAATAAAGTCCCTATGTAATAAAGTCCCTATGTAATAAAGTCCCTATGTAATAAAGTCCCTATGTAATAAAGTCCCTATGTAATAAAGTCCCTATGTAATAAAGTCCCTATGTAATAAAGTCCCTATGTAATAAAGTCCCTATGTAATAAAGTCCCTATGTAATAAAGTCCCTATGTAATAAAGTCCCTATGTAATAAAGTCCCTATGTAATAAAGTCCCTATGTAATAAAGTCCCTATGTAATAAAGTCCCTATGTAATAAAGTCCCTATGTAATAAAGTCCCTATGTAATAAAGTCCCTATGTAATAAAGTCCCTATGTAATAAAGTCCCTATGTAATAAAGTCCCTATGTAATAAAGTCCCTATGTAATAAAGTCCCTATGTAATAAAGTCCCTATGTAATAAAGTCCCTATGTAATAAAGTCCCTATGTAATAAAGTCCCTATGTAATAAAGTCCCTATGTAATAAAGTCCCTATGTAATAAAGTCCCTATGTAATAAAGTCCCTATGTAATAAAGTCCCTATGTAATAAAGTCCCTATGTAATAAAGTCCCTATGTAATAAAGTCCCTATGTAATAAAGTCCCTATGTAATAAAGTCCCTATGTAATAAAGTCCCTATGTAATAAAGTCCCTATGTAATAAAGTCCCTATGTAATAAAGTCCCTATGTAATAAAGTCCCTATGTAATAAAGTCCCTATGTAATAAAGTCCCTATGTAATAAAGTCCCTATGTAATAAAGTCCCTATGTAATAAAGTCCCTATGTAATAAAGTCCCTATGTAATAAAGTCCCTATGTAATAAAGTCCCTATGTAATAAAGTCCCTATGTAATAAAGTCCCTATGTAATAAAGTCCCTATGTAATAAAGTCCCTATGTAATAAAGTCCCTATGTAATAAAGTCCCTATGTAATGTGACCTTTAATTCCACTTTTTCCGGAGTGTTTTTAACAGATTTTCTAGGATGTAGATTTTTCGGGAGCAATCTTGAATACTATTTGTTTTGTAACCGTAAATGTAATAAATATATAGGGTTGTTCATTCTAGAGCTACCGCCGTTTCCCCAAAGCATTTCCTAATCAAAAACTCCATGAAATTCTGGGTGTCTCCCTGCGCATTTTGCAAACTCGCGGTGAAATAAATATTCCGTGTTCAGTCTCTGTCCCTTCTCTCCCCCGCAGGTTCGACCTCTGAACGCCGAGGGTTCCCTGTGTGCTTTCGGCAGCGAGAAAATCCGCTTAGTGTATCTGCGAAATAAACTGGCTGGTCAGTGACGCGCTTTGACACGACGTCAGAGTCCTGAATCCAGATTCCATTGGATTTAGGCGGTTTCATATATACTTGGTTCATTGCCATTAGTAATCTGCAGTAGAAGTTGTGTATATGCATGGTTTATTTAAAGATATTTTACCTGCAGTTTTAATAAAAACGCTCTCAATATTTCCAATTTTTTTTATAATTTTACAAATTAATTCTGCAGATTTTTTCCCCCCTTGCAGTTACAATGCAATACACATATTTTTGTTGCGCTTGTGCGTTTAATAAATGCGACTTGAGTCTTTGCGGGAAGGAAGTTAGAATTTGCGCTGTAACGTGAAGTTCTGGTCACTGCCATTTTGTAAACCCTGCGCAGATCACGATGAGTTTGACGTGCCGGAGACGTCGGATAACAGCCGGCGTCAGATGCTGAGGACAAAAAGCAAGCGCCATTTTTCCTTCCGCATCTCGGATGAGGAGCGACAGGAGCAGAGGAGGTAAGTGGGCGGGGGGTGTTTGTGTCCTTGATGACCATAATCCGAACTTTATCAGCCTCATTACATGACTTTATTCTTTGAATGACTTTGCAAACATGTTGAGTGGAGACTTGTCAGACACAAGGGGAGGGCTTCCACTTCCTCTGGGTACTAGGTCAGTGGGCGTTCAACACAAGTTTGTCTACCCCCTCTCGGATAAGGACAGTGCGGAGTAAGGATTAAGACAAAACTCCTCTTATCAGTGGTTCCTCCGAAAAATGCAATGTTGCTGATTTCCACGTTGCGTCAGACTGTAAAGTTTACAGCAGCAAGACAAGTTGTTAAAGGGTTGAGTGCTTTGCCATGGGAACGCCAAGATAAGTAGGGTTTAGTAAAAGGTGGCCAATAGGTCAGGTTTCCGGGATATCGCTGCTTCAGCACAGATGGTTCATTCAGTGGCTCAGTCCAAGACTGTAACCTGTGCTGAAGCAGGAATATCCTGACGGTGGACCCTTGAGGAGTTGGTCACTCCTGGGTTAGTGGGACTGCATCGTTACCGGGGTGTTCGAGCCGGGCTGGTTGGGAAGTAAAGTCTTGTTTTGTGATGTCATACGCAGGGTGATGATGAAAAACCCACAGATGAGGTCAAAGCTGATTTCAAACCCGATCAACTTTAACCATTTGGTGCACGTGGGCCCCGGGGACGGGAAGCATCAGCTGAAGGAACTGTCACAGGTGGGTGACACAGACAGGAGGGAGCTATGAGTCTGTTCCTCCCACCAGCAAAGTGACACTGCCCTGTTCTTTCTCCCTCCCCCAATATCAGGTGCAGGAGGAGAAGAGGAGGAGCAGCGGGTATGAGTTAGCAGTGCCAGAGAGACCTGTGTCCTTCAGTAGTGACAACTCTTATGGTAAGACATGCCGTGGGCAGAAGGTCCATGGCCTGGTGTCTCCTGGCTAGGGGGTGGTTCCAGGGCCTGGCGTCTCCTGGTGAAGGGCGGGGCGGGGCTAGGACCTGGTACACAATGTCTATTCTCTTTCCTTGCAGTAAAACGAAACTCCTCCAGCTCCCTGTCCGAGGATTCCCTCCCCTCGCCTCACACCCTGTTCCCCTCGTCAGACATTCTGAGTGAGGTAAGTAGCTGCTTCCATGTACACTGATTGTATTGTATGTCTTTATTTATATAGCGCCATTAATGTACATAGCGCTTCACTGATGTCGAGTATTGGTATAGCCAAGACGCTGTGCTGTATAATGATGCCGAGTAACTCTCCCTGGCAACGTGGGTTTAACCTGATGCCTTTCCTCCTTTCTCAGATTTCCTCCCACACCAACCTCAATCTCTCCAACAATTCGTCCTAAGGACAGACAGTCTCCTGCCTTTTACCAGCTGCCGCCATCTTTATGGACCCCAGTGACTTTTCCTTTCCCAACACTGCCATGCGTTACCCCAAAAGTCAGGGTCCCGTTAGGATTTTTGTGACATTTCCAGATGGTGTGGGAACAAGGAAAACAAGAACGTCCCAACATAGGTTTGGGATAAGATTGAGGAGGTTGGTAACGTGGAAAACTACGCAGCAGAAAGAGGAACGCGTCCCGTTCAATATCAGGGGACAAATTCATTCTTAAAGAAATGATTCTGTGTAATTGGCAACCTTAGATTGAATCTGCCTTAATATAATCACAAATTGCGTTTACTTAATCTGTTCCTTTTCTTGAGGAACGCAGCATTCCGGATATTGGCTACTAACGACTGTTTCATAATTACTGTGGGAACAAGAAACCTGGGTCTCAGGCCTGCGAAAGAGCCTGATCGTTTCCAAAGCTTGGATTTACCACGGAATTGTTTAAAAAAAAAAAAAAAAAAGCCAAGGTGATTGTAATATTTTTTTGCCAAAGTTTGGAGATAGAAAAGCACAATATATAGCTGGTGCCGTCTCTCTAACTCCTATTATAACATAACCATGCGGTGGCAACTCCAGTCCTCAGGGGCCTGTGCTGACGCAGGGATATATATCCCTAATTCCTGACCTTCTGGTGGTCCTTGAGATTGGAGTTGGCTACGCCTGAGAACCACGGACGTGGGACTGAAAGCGCACCAACACAGAGTTTATATATTTTTTTAAGGATTTCATGTTGAAGCGTTGTTCTGCCAAAGAATTTGCAACACACTGCAATGTCCACACGCGTGTGAGCCACACATGAACTACACAAAGGTGTCTGGCTTTAGAGTATAATACCTTTTATTTAAGAGGGAAAAAATGCAATATATACATAGATTTTTTGATGGTGTTAGCCTCCTGGCAGTAACGGGGTTAAGACGTTTTGCAGACTTGTATTCCGTTCTGATTTTATTGTATATATACACACAGAATTACTAAAGCATAAAACATGATCCAGCGTGGAAAATGACGTTTATTCCTTGGCTGAGAATATACAGCGTTTGTGTAAGCTTAAAAAATGTATACAGCATAAATATTCTGAAACCTCGGACCTGGTTCTCCATCATGGAAAATGTCACAGTTTTTCTGGGGTTTGTGGCCTAAAAAAAAAAAATTTCAAGGAGAAATCGGTCACACTGCACCACGCGGGGATGGAGCCTAATAACACTGACGCGTTTCATAGATACTTGTCATTGTACTGGAAAAACACATGATTAAGTTAACATCCCTCTGATGTGGGACTGACTTTGAACACAGTCATTAGGTCCTTTATATATAAAAGTGTTACAAACCTACCCCCCTCTCTCTCACTCTCGCCCACTTAGATCTGTCCCTCTGGTCCTCTCAGTCCAGTTTCCTCACACCCAGTTTCAGGGGTCCCTTTGCCGCTCTTCTCTCTGCCCTCTTTTGCTTCCATCTCTCGATGACGCTCCTCGCGCTTTTTCCGGGCAACTTCAGCTTTGCTCAGCCCTGTGGAAACCCCCCCAAATAAAACTCAGACATTGGACGGATTTGTCCCTACAATCTGTTTTCTTCTTCTTCTCCCTCCCCTCCTCCTCCCCAGAGTGACAGAAGGGAGCTATGAATCTGTTTGTCCCCCCGCAGGGTGACAGTCTTTACTAACCTTGATCTGCATCCACTGACTCCCAGTTCTCTTCTCCCCCCAGTCCCCATCTGGACTCCGATTATCATCATTACTCTATAAGAGAAACAATGCACTGAACACGCACCATAATGATGAGTATCTATACACTTCTACTGATGCAGAGTATCCCCAGTACCTGGGGCACCCTCTCCGTGGAAGAAGTCGTCCTGCCTTCCTCCACCCACCGCGCTGTCCCAGTTGTAGTCGCTGGCGGGTTTCGTGCCCTCGGGTTGGGGTCCTCTGGGTGTTGGAGGGTACCTAGTGGATGGCACAGTCTGGAAGGCATCGTTCCAGCCATCGGTCGGAGCAGAACTTCTGCTGCTGGGGTGTCTCTGATCTGGGACCCGCTCGGGTTTGGTTCTTGAAGAGGGATCGGGGGCCTGGAAGGGAATGGGTGGGAGGGGGGAGAAGTGTGATGAGATAAGGGGAAAGGGAGATAGAAATGAAGACGAGGTGGGAGAGGGAATAATACCGTTTGAAAGTGGAGAGAAGATAGGATGGAGTGAGAATGCAGAGTCAGGCAACTCTTCCAAGAATAGTTGTTCCTTTTCTCTCACCACTTTTTCTTGGGTCTTCTGGGTCCAGGCTGTGTCCCAATCATCACCCTCTGCCTGTCCCCTGCTGTGTCCTGTGTCCTGGGGAAGGAGTTAAATATCTGATGTCCACCAATCAGAACACTGTCACACAGCTGTCGCTTGCCCAGGATTCCATCTCATTCATACGGAGCCCTCAGCCCTTCCCTCTTGGAATGCTCCTCATCCATGGATAAGGGGGAGGCGCACACGCACGGTAGCCAGGTGTCCGGTATTTGGTTACTCTGTCCGGTAAAAATGAGCACTAATACCGGACATGTATGTGTGCGGTAATATGTCTCTGGACATAGTAACCTGCCAGCGGGGCGAATGGAATCGCGGGATTTCCCCTGAGAATGGAGAGAGCAGGGCTGCTGCTGCTGTGGGGCTGGGCAGCTTCCTCCATCTTGATTGGCTGCATTACATAACAGCAGCCAATCAGGAGGAGGTGGGCAGGGGGGTGGGGCAAAAGAGCACAGGAAAAGCATGGAACAGAGAGAGGTGAGAGGGGGGGGGGGGGAGAAGAGAGGATGGAGGAAGGGGGGATGGAGGAAGGGGGGATGAAGGGAGAGAGGATGAAGGGAGGGGGGGGGAGAGAGGATGAAGGGAGGGGGGGGGAGAGAGGATGAAGGGAGGGGGGGGGAGAGAGGATGAAGGGAGGGGGGGGGAGAGAGGATGAAGGGAGGGGGGGGGAGAGAGATGAAGGGAGGGGGGAGAGAGAGGATGAAGGGAGGGGGGGGAGAGAGGATGAAGGGAGGGGGGGGAGAGAGGATGAAGGGAGGGGGGGAGAGAGGATGAAGGGAGGGGGGGAGAGAGGATGAAGGAGGGGGGGAGAGAGGATGAAGGGAGGGGGGGGAGAGGATGAAGGGAGGGGGGGAGCCAAAGAGGATGGGGGGGGGGGCCAAAGAGGATGGGGGGGGGCCAAAGAGGATGGGGGGGGGCCAAAGAGGATGGGGGGGGGGGCCAAAGAGGATGGGGGGGGGCCAAAGAGGATGAGGGGGGGGGCCAAAGAGGATGAGGGGGGGGGGGCGAAAGAGGATGAGGGGGGGGGGCGAAAGAGGATGAGGGGGGGGGGGCGAAAGAGGATGAGGGGGGGGGGCGAAAGAGGATGAGGGGGGGGGGCGAAAGAGGATGAGGGGGGGGCGAAAGAGGATGAGGGGGGGGGCGAAAGAGGATGAGGGGGGGGGGCGAAAGAGGATGAGGGGGGGCGAAAGAGGATGAGGGGGGGGCGAAAGAGGATGAGGGGGGGGCGAAAGAGGATGAGGGGGGGGCGAAAGAGGATGAAGGGAGGGGGGGCGAAGAGGATGAAGGGAGGGGGGGGCGAAAGAGGATGAAGGGAGGGGGGGGCGAAAGAGGATGAAGGGAGGGGGGGGCGAAAAGAGGATGAAGGGAGGGGGGGGCGAAAGAGGATGAAGGGAGGGGGGGGCGAAAGAGGATGAGGGAGGGGGGGGGCGAAAGGATGAAGGGAGGGGGGGCGAAAGGATGAAGGGAGGGGGGGCGAAAGGATGAAGGGAGGGGGGGCGAAAGGATGAAGGGAGGGGGGGCGAAAGGATGAAGGGAGGGGGGGCGAAAGGATGAAGGGAGGGGGGGCGAAAGGATGAAGGGAGGGCAAAAGAGGATGAAGTGAGGGGGGGGGGGCGAAAGAGGATGAAGGGAGGGGGGGGGCCGAAAGAGGGCGAAAGGATGAGGGGGGGGCGAAAGGATGAAGGGAGGGGGGGGCCGAAAGAGGATGAAGGGAGGGGGGGGGGGGGCGAAAGAGGATGAAGGGAGGGGGGGGGGGGCGAAAGAGGATGAAGGGAGGGGGGGGGGGGCCGAAAGAGGATGAAGGGAGGGGGGGGGGGCCGAAAGAGGATGAAGGGAGGGGGGGGGGGCCGAAAGAGGATGAAGGGAGGGGGGGGGGGCCGAAAGAGGATGAAGGGAGGGGGGGGGGGCGAAGAGGATGAAGGGAGGGGGGGCTAAAGAGGATGAAGGGGAGGGGGGGGCTAAAGAGGATGAAGGGAGGGGGCGAAAGAGGATGAAGGGAGGGGGGCGAAAGAGGATGAAGGGAGGGGGGGCGAAAGAGGATGAAGGGAAGAAGGGGGGGCGAAAGAGGATGAAGGGAGGGGGGGGCGAAAGAGGATGAAGGGAGGGGGGGCAAAAGAGGATGAAGGGAGGGGGGGGCGAAAGAGGATGAAGGGAGGGGGGTGGCGAAAGAGGATGAAGGGAGGGGGGGGCAAAAGAGGATGAAGGGAGGGGGGGGCGAAAGAGGATGAAGGGAGGGGGGGGGCGAAAGAGGATGAAGGGAGGGGGGGCGAAAGAGGATGAAGGGAGGGGGGGCGAAAGAGGATGAAGGGAGGGGGGGGGGCGAAAGAGGATGAAGGGAGGGGGGGCGAAAGAGGATGAAGGGAGGGGGGCGAAAGAGGATGAAGGAAGGAGGGGCGAAAGAGGATGAAGGGAGGGGGGCGAAAGAGGATGAAGGGAGGGGGGCTAAAGAGGATGAAGGGAGGGGGGGGGTGAAAGAGGATGAAGGGAGGGGGGGGGCGAAAGAGGATGAAGGGAGGGGGGGCGAAAGAGGATGAAGGGAGGGGGGAGGGCGAAAGAGGATGAAGGGAGGGGGGGGCGAAAGAGGATGAAGGGAGGGGGGGGCGAAAGAGGATGAAGGGAGGGGGGGCGAAAGAGGATGAAGGGAGGGGGGGCGAAAGAGGATGAAGGGAGGGGGGGCGAAAGAGGATGAAGGGAGGGGGGCGAAAGAGGATGAAGGGAGGGGGGGCGAAAGAGGATGAAGGGAGGGGGCGAAAGAGGATGAAGGGAGGGGGGGCGAAAGAGGATGAAGGGAGGGGTGGGCGAAAGGATGAAGGGAGGGGGGGGCTCAAAAGAGGATGAAGGGGGGGGCTCGAAAGAGGATGAAGGGGGGGGGGCGAAAGAGGATGAAGGGAGGGGTGGGCGAAAGAGGATGAAGGGAGGGTGGGCGAAAGAGGATGAAGGGAGGGTGGGCGAAAGAGGATGAAGGGAGGGGGGGCGAAAGAGGATGAAGGGAGGGGGGGCGAAAGAGGATGAAGGGAGGGGGGGGCGAAAGAGGATGAAGGGAGGTGGGGTGGCGAAAGAGGAATATGGGAGGGGGGGCGGCGAAAGGGGATGATGGGAGGGGGGGGCGAAAGAGGATGATGGGAGGGGGGCGAAAGAGGATGAAGGGAGGGGGGGCGAAAGAGGATGAAGGGAGGGGGGGCGAAAGAGGATGAAGGGAGGGGGCGAAAGAGGATGAAGGGAGGGGGGGCGAAAGAGGATGAAGGGAGGGGTGGGCGAAAGAGGATGAAGGGAGGGGTGGGCGAAAGAGGATGAAGGGAGGGGGGGGCTCAAAAGAGGATGAAGGGGGGGGCTCGAAAGAGGATGAAGGGGGGGGGGCGAAAGAGGATGAAGGGAGGGGTGGGCGAAAGAGGATGAAGGGAGGGGTGGGCGAAAGAGGATGAAGGGAGGTGGGGCGAAAGAGGATGAAGGGAGGGGGGGCGAAAGAGGATGAAGGGAGGGGGGGGGCGAAAGAGGATGAAGGGAGGTGGGGTGGCGAAAGAGGAATATGGGAGGGGGGGCAGCGAAAGGGGATGATGGGAGGGGGGGGCGAAAGAGGATGATGGAGGGGGGGCGAAAGAGGATGAAGGGAGGGGGGGCGAAAGAGGATGAAGGGAGGGGGGGCGAAAGAGGATGAAGGGGGGGGCGAAAGGAGAAGGAGGGGGGCGGCGAAAGAGGATGAAGGGAGGGGGGGGCAAAAGAGGATGAAGGGAGGGGGGGGGGCGAAAGAGGATGAAGGGAGGGGGGGGGGCGAAAGGATGAGGGAGAGGGCGATAGAGGAGAAGGGAGGGGGGGGGTCAAAGAGGATGAAGGGAGGGGGGGGCCAAAGAGGATGAAGGGAGGGGGGAGGGGGGGCAAAGAGGATGAAGGGAGGGGGGGGGCAAAGAGGATGAAGGGAGGGGGGGGGCAAAGAGGATGAAGGGAGGGGGGGCCAAAGAGGATGAAGGGAGAGGGGGGGGGCCAAAGAGGATGAGAGGGGGGGGCGAAAGAGGATGAGGGGGGGGCGAAAGAGGATGAGGGGGGGGGCGAAAGAGGATGAGGGGGAGGGCGAAAGAGGATGAGGGGAGGCCAAAGAGGATGAGGGGGGCGAAAGAGGATGAAGGGGGGGCGAAAGAGGATGAAGGGGGGGCGAAAGAGGATGAAGGGAGGGGGGGCGAAAGAGATGAAGGAGGGAGGGGGGGGGGCGAAAGAGGATGAAGGGAGGGGGGGGGGCGAAAGAGGATGAAGGGAGGGGGGGGGCGAAAGAGGATGAAGGGAGGGGGGGGGGCGAAAGAGGATGAAGGGAGGGGGGGGGGCGAAAGAGGATGAAGGGAGGGGGGGGGCGAAAGAGGATGAAGGGAGGGGGGGAGAAAGAGGATGAAGGGAGGGGCGGAGAAAGAGGATGAAGGGAGGGGGGGAGAAAGGATGAAGGGGGGAAGCGATGAAGGAGTGGGAAGAGAGGGTGAATGGATGGGGAGGATGAGAGAGGATGAGGGGAGGGAAGTGAGACAGGAGGAGGGGAGTGAGGCAGGAGGAGGGGAGGGAGACAAGAGGAGGGGAGAGAGACAAGAGGAGGAGAGGGAGACAGGAGGAGGGGAGAGAGACAAGAGGAGGGGAGAGAGACAAGAGGAGGGGAGAGAGACAAGAGGAGGGGAGAGAGACAAGAGGAGGGGAGGGAGACAGGAGGAGGGGAGGGAGAAAGGAGGAGGGGAGGGAGACAGGAGGGGGGGAGGGAGACAGGAGGAGGGGAGGGAGACAGGAGGAGGGGAGGGTGAGAGGACGAGGGGGGGTGCGAGGATAAGGGAAGAGAGAGATGAGGAGGGGGTGCAACAATCTTGGAATGTGTGGGAGGAGCAGTAAGATCAGTATTGCTCGCCATGTGCAGTGTGACTGCAGGTCAGTTATTTATAAATGATCTGACCATTATGTCATTTGTCCTCAATTTCACTCCAAGCGTGCACCAATTTGCACTATTTCATATTCTATTTCCTAAACAAATCCTCGAAGGGCGCTCCCTCTCCCTCCCTCTCCCTCCCACTTCCTCTCCCTCTCCCTCCCACTTCCACTCCCTCCCCAGATTTTTTATGAAACAGAATATAAATGGGTGAATACTTGGAGTGAAATTTAGAAACAGTAACGTACCCGTCAGGTCCTTTATAAATAACACTCTCCCCCGCCAGCGATTCCCGTGCGCGTCGCACCTCCCACCGCTCTGTGCAGTGTTTTGGAGAAGCCGCCTGGCAACCCTAGTCACACAGGTAAGTGGCTCCTGCCACTTCTGTAATGGGCCTCTTACCTCCAAGCTCCCCAGTCTTCTTCATCCCACCGGTCCAGGGGACTATCGTCTGCCACACCCTCATCTTCCTCAGGTTCAGAAAGGGCTGGTGGTGCTGGGGTAGGAGGAGGAGGAGGAGCCCCACCTAACACCAAAGAGCGACATCCATATTTATTCATTGTGTGTGTGTGAGTGAGTAAGTGTGAGAGAGACTGTCACTGCCGCTGCCCGCGCTGTGTATACATGGCATGGTGTAGTAGTGTGTGAGGGAGAGGTTGGCACTGCCGCTGCCCGCGCTGTACCTGTGCTGTGTATACATGTCATGGTGTAGTAGTGTGTGAGGGAGAGGTTGGCACTGCCGCTGCCTGCGCTGTACCTGTGCTGTGTATACATGTCATGGTGTAGTAGTGTGTGAGGGGGAGGCTGGCACTGCCGCTGCCCGCGCTGTACCTGTGCTGTGTATGCATGGCATGGTGTAGTAGTGTGTGAGGGGGAGGCTGGCACTGCCGCTGCCCGCGCTGTACCTGTGCTGTGTATGCATGGCATGGTGTAGTAGTGTGTGAGGGGGAGACTGGCACTGCCGCTGCCCGCGCTGTACCTGTGCTGTGTATGCATGGCATGGTGTAGTAGTGTGTGAGGGGGAGGCTGGCACTGCCGCTGCTCGCGCTGTGTATACATGTCATGGTGTAGAAGTGTGTGAGGGGAGGCTGGCACTGCCGCTGCTCGCGCTGTGTATACATGTCATGGTGTAGTAGTGTCTGCCACTCGCTAAGCATCCCTGCTGAAGGTGCTGGCACCAAAACGTTGGATGATATATGACTGTGTTCAGTCGTTAAAATGACCTTTTTGCACTAATTTGATTGCACCTGTCATTGGTGTGCCCGGCTCCCTTCATGTATCAGTGTCTGGCACTCACCAGGTTTGCTGTCCTCTGTGGGCGTGGCCACCGGCTCCACCACCTGTCCCCCCGTTGCGCTGGAGCGGATGAATTTGGAGGTGAGGGAGGAGACCCCCGTCACTGCCCAGCCCGTCCAACCTCCCCCAACTCCGGGGTTCGCTCCGGCCGCGTGGACATCTTTCTCTGCGAGAGAAAAACACGGATCATACCCAAGATAAATCCCAAGTGCTGGAGCCGAGCGGACATCACTACGGCCTGCGTCTCGGCGTATAGGGCGGAGCCTGCGTCGTACCATTTATACAGTTTATAGGGTCTGCGTCTCCGTCTGTAGGACAGAGTCCCGACAGCTATTAAGGAAGAGGCTGCTCTGACAATGACTGTCTCAATCAAATAAATGATTGATCAATTCTGCATCTCTTTGCCACGCCCCCTCCTCGTGCATCGCTGTGTGTATATAACACCCCTAGTGCATCGCTGTGTGTATATAACACCCCTAGTGCATCGCTGTGTGTATATAACACCCCTAGTGCATCGCTGTGTAAATATAACACCCCCACCGTGTGCATCGCTGTGTGTATATAACACCCCTAGTGCATCGCTGTGTATATATAACACCCCCTCCTAGTGCATCGATGTGTGTATATAGCACCCCTAGTGCATCGCTGTGTGTATATAACACCCCTAGTGCATCGCTGTGTATATATAACACCCCCACCGTGTGCATCGCTGTCTGTATATAACACCCCTAGAGCATCGCTGTGTATATATAACACCCCTAGTGCATCGCTGTGTATATATATATATATATATATATATATATATATATATATATATAACACCCCTAGTGCATCGCTGTGTATATATAACACCCCTAGTGCATCGCTGTGTATATATAACACCCTTAGTGCATCGCTGTGTATATCTAACACCCCTAGTGCATCGCTGTGTATATATATAACACCCTTAGTGCATCGCTGTGTATATATAACACCCCTAGTGCATCGCTGTGTATATATATAACACCCTTAGTGCATCGCTGTGTATATATAACACCCCTAGTGCATCGCTGTGTATATATAACACTCCCACCGTGTGCATCGCTGTGTATATATAACACCCCTAGTGCATCGCTGTGTGTATATATATATATATATATATATATATATATATATATATATATATATATATATATATATATATATATATATATATATATATATATATATATATAACACCCCTAGTGCATCGCTGTGTATATATAACACCCTTAGTGCATTGCTGTATGTATATAACACCCCTAGTGCATCACTGTGTATATATATATATATATATATATATATATATATATATATATATATATATATATATATATATATATATATATATATATAACACCCCTAGTGCATCGCTGTGTATATATAACACCCTTAGTGCATCGCTCTGTGTATATAACACCCCTAGTGCATCACTGTGTATATATAACACCCTTAGTGCATCGCTGTGTATATATAACACCCCTAGTGCATCGCTGTGTATATATATCACCCCTAGTGCATCGCTGTGTATATATATAACACCCTTAGTGCATCGCTGTGTATATAAAACACTCACACCGTGTGCATCGCTGTGTATATATAACACCCACACCGTGTGCATCGCTGTGTATATACAACACCCCGTCCGTGTGCATCACTGTGTGTATATAACACCCCTAGTGCATCGCTGTGTATATATAACACCCCTAGTGCATCGCTGTGTATATATAACACCCCTAGTGCATCGCTGTGTATATATAACACCTTAGTGCATCGCTGTATATATATAACACCCCTAGTGCATCGCTGTGTATATATAACACCCCTAGTGCATCGCTGTGTATATATAACACCCTTAGTGCATCGCTATATATATATAACACCCCTAGTGCATCGCTGTGTATATATAACACCCCTAGTGCATCGCTGTGTATATATAACACCCATAGTGCATCACTGTGTATATATAACACCCCTAGTGCATCGCTGTGTATATATAACACCCCTAGTGCATCACAGTGTATGTAACACTCCTAAAGGAACACATCTGTCACACTCACCAAGCTCTGTGAGCTGAGACGAATCCTCAGATAGACACTCTAGTTTATCTAGAAAACTGCGAATCGCTTTGAAGGCCTGAAATAACCAAGGGGACAAGTGGCAGAATTGACCCATCTAATCTGTCCCTCCCCCTGCAGGATGACACAGTGACAGACAGAAGGGAGCTATGAGTCTGTCCCTCCCCCCGCAGGGTGACACAGTGACAGACAGAAGGGAGCTATGAGTCTGTTCCTCCCCCGCAGGGTGACACAGTGACAGACAGAAGGGAGCTATGAGTCTGTCCCTCCCCCCACAGGGTGACACAGTGACACAGACAGAAGGGAGCTATGAATCTCCCCCTCCCCCCGCAGGATGACACAGTGACACAGACAGAAGGGAGCTATGAGCCTGTACCTCCCCTCGCAGGGTGACACAGTGACACAGACAGAAGGAGCCGAGTCTGTCCCTCCCCCCGCAGGGTGACACGGTGACACAGACAGAAGGGAGCTATGAGTCTGTCCCTCCCCCCGCAGGGTGACACAGTGACACAGACAGAAGGGAGCTATGAGTCTGTCCCTCCCCCCGCAGGGTGACACAGTGACACAGAAGGGAGCTATGAGTCTGTCCCTCCCCCTGCAGGGTGACACAGTGACACAGACAGAAGGGAGCTATGAGTCTGTCCCTCCCCCCGCAGGGTGACACAGTGACACAGAAGGGAGCTATGAGCCTGTCCCTCCCCCCGCAGGGTGACACAGTGACACAGACAGAAGGGAGCTATGAGTCTGTCCCTCCCCCCGCAGGGTGACACAGTGACACAGAAGGGAGCTATGAGTCTGTCCCTCCCCCCGCAGGATGACACAGTGACACAGACAGAAGGGAGCTATGAGTCTGTCCCTCGCCCCGCAGGGTGACACAGTGACACAGAAGGGAGCTATGAGTCTGTCCCTCCCCCCGCAGGGTGACACAGTGACACAGACAGAAGGAGCTATGAGTCTGTCCCTCCCCCCGCAGGGTGACACAGGGACACAGACAGAAGGGAGCTATGAGTCTGTCCCTCCCCCCGCAGGGTGACACAGGGACACAGACAGAAGGGAGCTATGAGTCTGTACCTCCCCCCGCAGGGTGACACAGGGACACAGACAGAAGGGAGCTATGAGTCTGTCCCTCCCCCCGCAGGGTGACACAGTGACGCAGACAGAAGGGAGCTATGAGTCTGTCCCTCCCCCCGCAGGGTGACACAGGGACACAGACAGAAGGGAGCTATGAGTCTGTCCCTCCCCCTGCAGGGTGACACAGTGAGACTGGATGGGCCGTGGCTCCCTCCTGTTCCCGTATGGTATGAGCTTGCTCCGTGTCCCCCTCACCTGCTCCCTGACGCTCCTCTCTGGATCCACGGTGACTCCGCACAGCACCGGTAGGATCTTCCCGGCGCAGTCTGTCATGGAGTAGAAATTGTGGGTAGCCGCGAAGCCGAGAACACCGGCAGCCCGGGACGGGGAGAATGGGTCCTTGGTGGCCCTGCTGAACGCCAGACTCAGGACTCGCTGCCGTGTCTACCGGGAAGGGGGGGGGGAGGGAGGGTTAGAGGTCACCACAGCAGCTGGGGTCATGTATATCCGGACTGTCTATATGAACATACAGTATACATTATAGCCATTAACACAACATAGATATTGTGTACACGCGTATATGTATATACACACACCGATACATTTTACTAGAGATATTATACCCAGCTATAAACATAAACCCACATGCCGCCGCCGCCCCCCTCTCCCCCCCCCCCCCCCCCACACACACACCAATGAAGATCTTAACCAACGTGATGCGGTATGAATCCTGGAACTCACGGCGGGGTGAGGTAGGTGTGATATTGGGGTGAGGTAGGAGGGAAATTGTGCGTGCATATATTCACAATGGGGGTGAGGTAGGGGAATGTCAGGGTGAGGTCCGGGTACTCACGGCGAGGGTGAGGTAGAGGGAATATCGGGGTGAGGTAGGGGGATATTCGAGGTCGGGCCTACTCACTGCGGGTTGAGGTAAGGGGCGATTTTGCCCAGGCACACAGTTGTGTTACAGCGGATAGGCCCCTGCGCGTCCCGAGCCTGTAGTCGAGCGAAATGCTTCATCAGCTCCACGTTCAGGTTATTCTCATTCAGCTTGGGAGCCAGGAGCAGCATCGCCTGGGAGTGAAGAGACTGAGATTAGGGTGTAAGCTCCTAGGCCCAGTCTGCTCTGTGCGAGACGAGCACGGCTCTGCCTGCGCTGTGTATACATGTCATTGTGTAGTAATGTGTGTGAGGGGGGAGGCTGGCACTGCCGCTGCCAGCTCTCTACCTGCGCTGTGTATACATGGCATGGTGTAGTAGTGTGTGAGGGGGAGGCTGGCACTGCCCACGCTGTACCTGTGCTGCACCTGTGCTGTGTATACGTCATGGTGTAGTAGTGTGAGAGGGGGAGGCTGGCACTGCCGCTGCCAGCTCTCTACCTGCGCTGTGTATACATGTCATTGTGTAGTAATGTGTGTGAGGGGGGAGGCTGGCACTGCCGCTGCCAGCTCTCTACCTGCGCTGTGTATACATGTCATGGTGTAGTAGTGTGTGTGTGTGTGTGTGAGAGGGAGAGACTGGCACTGCCGCTGCCAGCTCTCTACCTGCGCTGTGTATACATGTCATGGTGTAGTAGTGTGTGTGAGGGGGATGCTGCCACTGCCCGCGCTGTACCTGTGCTGTGTATACATGTCATAGTGCAGTAGTGTGCGAGGGGGAGGCTGGCACTGCTGCTGCCCGCGCTGCCATTACCTTCACGGTCTGCTCCCGTATAGCGGGGTTGGTGTCCAGGAACCCGTGTACCACGTGTGGGAATATCTGTGTGTTCACCGTCGGCTCGTTCAGGTACTGGATGAAGTTTTCCATCTGTCAAAAAATCACCGAAATCATGACGAGCAAAACCAAGTGACACAAGTCCATGTTCTGCCCCACCCCCGCACGTCACTTCCCGGGGTACAGCGCCTATAGTCTGCGGGGCCGTGTCCATTCGGGAGACTGGCGCCCGAGCTGTCAGTCACACGCAGAGAAGTACTTAGAAATCACTATGTGGCGTTAGTGAGCCCGGGAGCGGAGGCCTGGGAGGCGTTAGTGAGCCCGGGAGCGGAGGCCTGGGAGGCGTTAGTGAGCCCGGGAGCGGAGGCCTGGGAGGTGTTAGTGAGCCCGGGAGCGGAGGCATGGGAGGCGTTAGTGAGCCCGGGAGCGGAGGCCTGGGAGGTGTTAGTGAGCCCGGGAGCGGAGGCCTGGGAGGCGTTAGTGAGCCCGGTAGCGGAGGCCTGGGAGGCGTTAGTGAGCCCGGGAGCGGAGGCCTGGGAGGCGTTAGTGAGCCCGGGAGCGTAGGCCTGGGAGGCGTTAGTGAGCCCGGGAGCGGAGGCCAGTACCTGGCCTATAGGTGGGCCTTGAGGATTGGAGTTGGTCACTCTTGCCCTAAAGACGTGTAACTAGTTACCAGAGAAATAACAACAGCCAGATCTTTGTGTTTCACTCAGTTAGATTAGTTGAAGGGAGTGCGACACGGCCAGTACCCACCTGCTGAAGCAGGCGTATCCGCAGGGCGCGGCCGGGAGAGGACGCTTAGTACCCACCTGCTGAAGCAGGCGTATCCGCAGGGCGCGGCCGGGAGAGGACGCTTAGTACCCACCTGCTGAAGCAGGCGTATCCGCAGGGCGCGGCGGGGAGAGGACGCTTAGTACCCACCTGCTGAAGCAGGCGTATCCGCAGGGCGCGGCGGGGAGAGGACGCTTAGTACCCACCTGCTGAAGCAGGCGTATCCGCAGGGCGCGGCGGGGAGAGGACGCTTAGTACCCACCTGCTGAAGCAGGCGTATCCGCAGGGCGCGGCCAGGAGAGGACGCTTAGTACCCACCTGCTGAAGCAGGCGTATCCGCAGGGCGTGGCGGGGAGAGGACGCTTAGTACCCACCTGCTGAAGCAGGCGTATCCGCAGGGCGCGGCGGGGAGAGGACGCTTAGTACCCACCTGCTGAAGCAGGCGTATCCGCAGGGCGCGGTCAGGAGATGAGAACATTTTAACAATGACTGGGATGATTTTTTGCTGATATTCCTCTGCGCTCAGAAACTTCCCGACCTGCAAGGTGAAGAGTGAATGTAACAGGTCACGTCACAAACTTCTACACCGTATCAAACACACGACTACTACTACTAGGTTGGGCTAAAGTCGTGAGTGGAGTACCTCAGGGATCGGTACTGGGACCCCTGCTTTTTAACTTGTTTATTAATGACCTTGAGGTTGGGCTCGAGAGCAAAGTCTCCATCTTTGCTGATGATACTAAGTTGTGCAAGGTAATAGAATCAGAGCAGGATGTAATTTCTCTTCAGAAGGACTTGGAGAGACTGGAAACGTGGGCAGGTAAATGGCAAATGAGGTTTAATACAGATAAATGTAAGGTTATGCATTTGGGATGCAAGAATAAAAAGGCGACTTACAAATTAAATGGAGATATATTGGGGGAATCCTTGATGGAGAAGGATTTAGGAGTGCTTGTAGACACCAAGCTTAGCAATAGTGCCCAATGTCATGCAGTAGCTGCAAAGGCAAATAAAATCTTATCTTGCATAAAACGGGCAATGGATGGAAGGGAAGTAAACATAATTATGCCCCTTTGCAAAGCATTAGTAAGACCACACCTTGAATATGGAGTACAATTTTGGGCACCAATCCTAAGAAAAGACATTATGGAACTAGAGAGAGTGCAGAGAAGAGCCACCAAATTAATAAAGGGGATGGACATTGTAACTTATGAGGAGAGGCTGCTAAATTAGATTTATTTACATTAGAAGAGAGGCGTCTAAGAGGGGATATGATAACTATATACAAATATATTCGGGGACAATACAATGAGCTTTCAAAAGAACTATTCATCCCACGGACAGTACAAAGGACTCGGGCCATCCCTTAAGGTTGGAGGAAAGGAAATTTCACCAGCAACAAAGGAAAGGGTTCTTTACAGTAAGGGCAGTTAAAATGTGGAATTCATTACCCATGGAGACTGTGATGGCAGATACAATAGATTTGTTCAAAAAAAGGTTGGACATATTTTTAGATGGGAAAGGTATACAGGGATATACCAAATAAGTATACATGGGAAGGATGTTGATCCAGGGATTAATCCGATTGCCAATTCTTGGAGACAGGAAGGAATTAATTGTTCCCCTTAATGGGGTTTTTTGTTTGCCTTCCTCTGGATCAATAAGTATAGATATAGGATAAAGTATCTATTGTCTAAATTTAGCATAGGTTGAACTTGATGGACGTACATCTTTTTTCAACCTCATCTACTATGTAACTATGTACTACTACAGCAAGTCATACACACTACTACAGCATGTCATACAGACTACTACTTCTACACCAATTCATAAACACTACTCTACTACACCAAGTCATACACACTACTACTACTACACCACCAAGTCATACACACTACTACTATACCATGTCATACACACTACTACAGCATGTCATACAGACTACTACTTCTACACTGTCATACACACTACTACAGCATGTCATACAGACTACTACTTCTACACCAATTCATACACACTACTACTTCTACACCAATTCATACACACTACTACACCACCAAGTCATACACACTACTACTACTACACCACCAAGAGTCATTCACACTACTACTACTACTACACCACCAAGTCATACACACTACTACTACTACACCACCAAGTCATACACACTACTACTACTACTACTACACCACCAAGTCATACACACTACTACTACTACACCACCAAGTCATACACACTACTACTATACCGTGTCATGCATACTACTACTTCTACACTATGTCATACACACTACTACAGCGTCATGCATACTATCTACTACTACACCGTATCATACACACTACTACACCGTGTCATACACACTACTGCAGCGTCTCACAAACACTACTACAGCAGCGTCTCACAGACACTACTACAGCAGCGTCACACACACACACACACACACACTATTACAGAAGCATGACACCCACACACTACCGCAGCGTCACATACATACACTACTACCGCAGCGTGACACACACACACACACACACACACACACACACACACACCACTACTACACCATCACACAACTCTAAAGCAGTAACATACACACACACTACTACAGCATCAACACACACACACACACGCTACTACAGCAACACACACACACACTACGACTACTACAATGTGTGGTGTATTGGCTACTTCCTGGTCACTGTCATGTGATACAGTGATGTCACCACTGACTTCTGAACCCGGAAGTAGAGTGAGAGGCAGTCAGGATAACATCAGGGCATAGACAGACACGCAGCAGTCTGGGGTAACCAGGAGAACGACTACCTGTCAGTGGTAATAAAGAAGGGCCGTTCAGGGTAGTGTGTTATTGTGAAGCATGAACACTTAGGCTGGGGCCATGGTGCCGTAGGCCATGCGGAGGCTGTGCAGTGACCCGCGTGAAGTGGGTGCTTTCCCTGGCCATGGTGGATGGGCCGTGGGGGGCATCATGGAGCTGGTTCACCCTCATTGGGCAAACCGCTCACGTGACCGGCCTGTCACACCAAGAAATCAGTTTCAACGGATTTCTTGCGCAACGCAACGCGTGTCCCCTCCCGCTTCCGCCCGCACGCCGCATGGACGCGAACACTGCCTTACAGCAGTCTGATCGCCCAGCGTTCGGACGCCTCCTCACGGTCTGCGGCACCATGGCCTCTACTGGCTCCTCTTGCCTCGGGCCGGTTCCATGACCGGTTGCTCCACTGCCGAGTTCTCTGGTACCTGGTATCCTGTGTCATACCACACGCCACTCCAAATATCTGTCTGGCTGGGTCTGTTGGCCTGTTCTGAGGAACAGTTCGCTGAAGGCCCGGATCTGATTTGATCCGTGTGGCGTCTGGTGGAAAGGCCATCTTCCGTGGTCACTGCATACATTTTTGGTCCAAAAATTCTTGTGACTAGCGGCCTTACATCTGTGGATGGGGCCATACATCTGTACACCATACCGCCTCCCCTGGGACAAAGGATTTGGAGTTAGAGACCGGTTGTGTGTGACTTTGTGCACGGAATACTGTCTCTTCCACCGTGCACGGTTTGAGAAGATCATGCTTGGTTCTTGGCTGACGTCCGAGCATGAGTTGAGCAGGCGGGACCCCTGTAGTTGCATGGGGTGTTGTTCTGTATGCCAGTAAAAAGGTCTCTAAATTGACTATCAATCGTGAATTTGTGGTCTTTATGGCTTTTAACGAGTTCTTGAAGGCTTGAACAAACCTTTCGGCCTGGCCATTCGTGGCCGGGTGGTATGGTGCAGATGTTCGGTGAACAATGCAAAACTCTTTTAGAAAGTTTTTTTTTAACTCTAGCGCCGTGAACTGCTTGACACTAATTCTAGGGGATAACCGAACATCCCAAACAGTCTCTGTAATGCTTTGATCGTGGCAGCTGTTATAACTGACTTCATTTTCACCACCTCTGGCCATTTGGAGTGCGCGTTGACCACGATCCAGTACGATGCACTGTCTTGGCCCAGCAAAATCAATGTGGATGCGGTGCCATGGGGTGGTTGGACACACCCATGGTTGGACTGTCCCTCTCAGTAGTTGCCTCGCTGACTGGGCACAGCCCGGCCACCCGGTGACACAGCTTTCGATGTCTTGATCAATAACTGGCCTCCATATGTGTCCCGGGCTTGCTGCTTCATACGGATCGTGCCGGGATGTCCATTATGTAGTTGTTGCAATGCTTGCGCCTGCATGCCTTGTGGAACCACCAGTCTCTCTCCCCACGTGAGGCAATGATCCCCGGTGGTCAGTTCCAGATGGCAAAGTTTATATGGCCTCAAGTTGGATGCTACGGTTTGAGGCCGTCCACCCTGTACGACTTGCCTAACGGTGCAGAGCGTGTCATCCCTCTGTATTTCCTTAGCAAGCAACTGCGAGGTCAATGTATTCGTAGTTGCAGAGTGGAAACGTTGCTCGCTGAATTTAGTTTTTTTTCTTGAAGTGGTAGTTGGGACATAGTATCAGCTTTAGTGTGCTCATTGTGTGAGCTGTATTTTATATTGTATGTGTATGCTCCCAAAAAGAGGGCGTACCTTTGGTAGGCGAGCGGCTGTCGTGGATATACCCTTTTTGGGGTTAAAGATGAAGAGTAATGGCTTGTGGTCCGTGACGAGCGTAACGTGGCGACCATATACATACAAGTGGAATTTGTTTATAGCGCACACCTATAGCTAGGGCCTCTATCAATCTGAGAATCGTTGTGTTCGGCCACGGATAGCTCAATGACAAACATGTCGCGGAGAGCTGCTGGCAGGTAACCGCAGAAAGCGCAGCTGCTGGCAGGTAACCGCAGAAAGCTCAGGTGCTGGCAGGTAACGCAGAAAGCGCAGGTGCTGCAGGTAACCGCAGAAAGCGCAGCTGCTGGCAGGTAACCGCAGAAAGCTCAGGTGCTGGCAGGTAACCGCAGAAAGCGCAGGTGCTGGCAGGTAACCGCAGAAAGCGCAGGTGCTGGCAGGTAACCGCAGAAAGCGCAGGTGCTGGCCAACTTCCTTACAGCGACAACATAGGATTCAATATCCTCGCCTTGTTCTTGGCGTCTGTGATGAAACCGTAATCTCTCCGCTATCTCCGGCGGTTTTAGGTTGGTAGTAATCGTTCAGTATTTCGATCAGTACGTTTAGGGGCTCGGATGCTGGTTTATCTTGAAGCAACAAGTCTCTTAAAGTATTGTAGGTTTTAGCACCAACTGCTGTGATAAATACAGCAACCTTTTGTCATCACTTACAGCATTTGCAACTAAATATTGGTCGAGCCGTTCGCATCCAGAAGACCAATTGTCTGTTTCAACATGAAATTCCTGCATGCTGCCGATGAGAGCCATAGTGACATATATTTATCCTTGGCTGTCTTGGTACATAAATGCATAGGGATACTGTCAGTCCTTTCTGAGACACAGAGAAAAGTAACGCTGTTGCTTTCAGCTTATTTCCCAGGGTTATCTTTCGCTGCAGGATTGTACAATTCCATCCTATGTATAGAGGAATACTGCCCAGGCCTAGTGACATTGTTTGTGGGTTTACTAACTGAGGCCTAGTGACATTGTTGTGGGTTTAGCGATATTCTTGTCACCACTGTTATGTCTAAGGTTGGGGCCATGGTGCTGCAGACCGTGAGGAGGCGTCCGAACGCTGGGCGATCAGACTGCTGTAAGGCAAGTGTGTTTGCTTCCATGCGGCGTGCGGGCGGAAGCGGGAGGGGGGACACGCGTTGCGCAAGAAATCCGTTGAAACGGATCTTTTCTTGGTGTGACAGGCCGGTCACGTGTAGCGGTTTGCCCAATGAGGGTGAACCAGCTCCATGATGCCCCCACGGCCCATCCACCATGGCTCAGGGGAAAGCACCCACTTCACGCGGGTCACTTGCACAGCCTCCGCACGGCCGCTGGCACCATGGCCCCAGCCTAAGTGTTCATGCTTCACAATAACACACTACCCTGAACGGCCCTTCTTTATTACCACTGACAGGTAGTCGTTCTCCTGGTTACCCCAGACTGCTGCGTAGTCTGTCTATGCCCTGATGTTATCCTGACTGCCTCTCACTCTACTTCCGGGTTCAGAAGTCAGTGGTGACATCACAGTATCACATGACAGTGACCAGGAAGTAGCCAATACACCACACATTGTAGTAGTCGTAGTAGTGGTAGTGTGTGTGTGTGTTGCTGTAGTAGCATGTGTGTGTGTTGATGCTGTAGTAGTGTGTGTATGTGACTGCTTTAGAGTTCTGTGATGGTGTAGTAGTGGTGTGTGTGTGTGTGTGTCACGCTGTGGTAGGTAGTATGTATGTGACGCTGCGGTAGTGTGTGGGTGTCATGCTTCTGTAATAGTGTGTGAGATGCGCTGCTGTAGTGTGTGTGTCTGTGTGTGTGTGTGAGAGACGCTGCTGTAGTAGTGTTTGTGAGACGCTGCAGTAGTGTGTCTGTCACGGTGTAGTAGTGTGTATGATACGGTGTAGTAGATAGTATGCATGACGCTGTAGTAGTGTGTATGACATAGTGTAGAAGTAGTAGTATGCATGACACGGTGTAGTAGTAGTGTGTATGACACGGTATAGTAGTAGTGTGTATGACTTGGTGGTGTAGTAGTAGTAGTGTGTATGACTTGGTGGTGTAGTAGTAGTAGTGTGTCTGACTTGGTGAGTGTAGTAGTAGTAGTGTGTCTGACTTGGTGGTGATAAGTAGTAGTAGTGTGTATGACTTGGTGGTGTAGTAGTGTGTATGAATTGGTGTAGAAGTAGTAGTGTGTATGAATTGGTGTAGAAGTAGTAGTCTGTATGACATGCTGTAGTAGTGTGTATGACAGTGTAGAAGTAGTAGTCTGTATGACATGCTGTAGTAGTGTGTATGACATGGTATAGTAGTAGATAGTGTGTATGACTTGGTGGTGTAGTAGTAGTAGTAGTAGTATGTAGTAGTAGTAGTGTGTATGACTTGGTGTAGTAGTAGTGTTTATGAATTGGTGTAGAAGTAGTAGTCTGTATGACATGCTGTAGTAGTGTGTATGACTTGCTGTAGTAGTACATAGTTACATAGTAGATGAGGTTGAAAAAAGATGTACGTCCATCAAGTTCAACCTATGCTAAATTTAGACAATAGATACTTTATCCTATATCTATACTTATTGATCCAGAGGAAGGCAAACAAAAAACCCCATTAAGGGGAACAATTAATTCCTTCCTGACTCAAGAATTGGCAATCGGATTAATCCCTGGATCAACATCCTTCCCATGTATACTTATTTGGTATATCCCTGTATACCTTTCCCATCTAAAAAGATGTCCAACCTTTTTTTCAACAAATCTATTGTATCTGCCATCACAGTCTCCATGGGTAATGAATTCCACATTTTAACTGCCCTTACTGTAAAGAACCCTTTCCTTTGTTGCTGGTGAAATTTCCTTTCCTCCAACCTTAAGGGATGGCCCCGAGTCCTTTGTACTGCCTTCTGAACCAGGAAGTAGAGTGAGAGGCAGTCAGGATAACATCAGGGCATAGACAGACACGCAGCAGTCTGGGGTAACCAGGAGAATGATTACCTGTCAGCAGTAATAAAGAAGGATCGTTCAGTACCAACAAGGTAGTGTGTTATTGTGAAGCATGAACACAACAGTGTGTCACACACACACACACCCCCCCCCCCCCACTACTACGCTGTGTCACACACACTACTATAGCAGCGTCACACCCCCCCCACTACTACGCTGTGTCACACACACTACTATAGCAGCGTCACACACACACACACACCACACACCAGTAATTCTTGTCGAAAAGGTGAGCGCATAGAAAAGAGATAAATAAGATAAAATGAACACTAAGTGAAGCCACTAAGTGAAACAAGCATACACACAGGGAATAGGTGGTGAAAATATAAAAAAGGCTGAAGCCAGATCTTATTCACACGCACAAGTGTGAGCCGGTCTTGTCAAAGTTTCTTTAGAGAGATCCACTTCAAAGGAGGTAGTACCCAGGGTGATGTGGGGGCTTCTGATATGAGCAGTTCGCTCACTGTGGTGGGCTCCAAACAGGGGCAGAAATGCTCAGTGAGTTAAAAGTGATTTTATTGAACAACAGGTAAGTATAGAAACTTACATGTAAATAATACACATCCGGCGTCCGTCTCCTTAGTGCCAGCTCATGCCGGGGTCTCCTTAGCTGCCGCATCCGGTCGCAGGGCCTGCAACTGAGCTTCTCCTTCAGAAAATACGGTGGCCTTCAGTGGTCAAAAACAGAGCAGCTATGCCGACACAGGGCTACGCGTTTCGCGAGTATCTCTCGCTTCATCAGGTCGCCATAGCTGCTCACTTTTAACTCACTGAGTGATTCTGCCCCTGTTGGAGCCTCACCTTTTCGACAAGAATTACCACTGGTGGAGATGAAGGAAGGATCTCATCAAGGTTGAGCTGCAATTTGAAGGGCCAGTATACTACCTTTTGTGTTTTTAGGCTCCCAAGTGTGTTTATATATGTTCATTCACATTTGTATCTTGAAGTGTTAAAGACGAGCGCCGTAGTTTCTCTCCACTTAGCCTTACTACTACAGCAGTGTCACACACACACACACACACACACACACACACACACACACACACACACTCACACACACACAGACACACACCGTGCCATACACACACTACAGCATGTCACAGACACACTACTACTACGCCGTGTCTCACACACTACTATAGCAGCGTGTCACACAAATACACACACACACACCTACACCGTATCATACACACACTATTACTACACCGTGTCAAACACACACTACTACTACTACACCATGAGATGTATACATAGTACAGGTACAATGAAGACAGCGCTAGTGCCAGTCTCCCCCTTACACCACATACACAGGGGCAGCGACAGTGCCAGCCTCCTCCTCATCCCTCCTCACACACAGAGCAGCGGCAGTGCCAGCCTCCTACTCTCCTCACACACAGAGCAGCGGCAGTGCCAGCCTCCTCCTCCTCCTCACACACAGAGCAGCGGCAGTGCCAGCCTCCTCCTCCTCCCTCCTCCTCACACACAGAGCAGCGGCAGGTGCCGGCACTCCTCTCCTCACTCACAGAGCAGCGTCAGTCGCCAGCCTCCTCCACACCTCTAGTGCCAGCCTCCACCACCTCACACACAGAAGCCAGCAGCAGTTCCAGCCTCCTCCTCCTCACACACAGAGCAGCGGCAGTGCCAGCCTCCTCCTCCTCCTCCTCCCCTCCTCACACAAACAGAGCAGCGCAGTGCCAGCCTCCTCCTCCTCCTCCTCCTCACACACAGAGCAGCGGCAGTGCAGCCTCCTCCTCCTCACACACAGAGCAGCGGCAGTGCCAGCCTCCTCCTCCTCACACACAGACGCAGCGGCAGTGCCAGCCTCCTCCTCCTCACACACAGAGCAGCGGCAGTGCCAGCCTCCTCTCACTACACAGAGCAGCAGGCAGTGCCAGCCTTCTCCCTCCTCACACACAGAGCAGCAGCAGTGCCAGCCTCCTCCTCCTCACACACAGAGCAGCGGCAGTGCCAGCCTCCTCCTGCTCACACACCAGAGCAGCGGCAGTGCCAGCCTCCTCCTCCTCACACACAGAGCAGCGGCAGTGCCGGCCTCCTCCTCCTCCTCCTCCTCACACACAGAGCAGCGGCAGTGCCAGCCTCCTCCTCACACACAGAGCAGCGGCATTGCCAGCCTCCTGCTCCTTACACACAGAGCAGCGGCAGTGCCAGCCTCCTCCTCACACACAGAGCAGCGGCAGTGCCAGCCTCCTTCTCACACACAGAGCAGCGGCAGTGCCAGCCTCCTCCTCACACACAGAGCAGCGGCATTGCCAGCCTCCTCCTCCTCACACACAGAGCAGCGGCAGTGCCAGCCTCCTCCTCCTCCTCACACACAGAGCAGCGGCAGTGCCAGCTCTCCTCCTCCTCCTCCTCCTCACACAAAGAGCAGCGGCACTGCCAGCCTCCTCCTCACACACAGCAGCGGCAGTGCCAGCCTCCTCCTCACACACAGCAGCGGAAGTGCCAGCCTCCTCCTCCTCACACACAGAGCAGCGGCAGTGCCAGCCTCCTACTCACACACAGGGCAGCGGCAGTGCCAGCCTCTTCCTCACACACAGAGCAGCGGCAGTGCCAGCCTCCTCCTCCTCACACACAGAGCAGCGGCAGTGCCAGCCTCCTCCTCCTCACACACAGAGCAGCGGCAGTGCCAGCCTCCTCCTCCTCACACACAGAGCAGCGGCATTGCCAGCCTCCTCCTCCTCACACACAGAGCAGCGGCAGTGCCAGCCTCCTCCTCCTCACACACAGAGCAGCGGCAGTGCCAGCCTCCTCCTCCTCCTCACACCACAGAGGCAGCGCAGCAGCGCATCCCTCCTCCTCACACACAGAGCAGCGGCAGTGCCGGCCTCCTCCTCCTCACACACAGAGCAGCGGCAGTGCCGGCCTCCTCCTCACACACAGAGCAGCGGCAGTGCCAGCCTCCTCCTCACAACACAGAGCAGCGGCATTGCCAGCCTCCTCCTCCTCACACACAGAGCAGCGGCAGTGCCAGCCTCCTTCTCACACACAGAGCAAGCGGCAGTGCCAGCCTCCTCCTCACACAGAGCAGCCGGCATTGCCAGCCTCCTCCTCCTCACACACAGAGCAGCGGCAGTGCCAGCCTCTCCTCCTCCTCACACACAGAGCAGCGGCAGTGCCAGCCTCCTCCTCACACACAGAGCAGCGGCAGTGCCAGCCTCCTCCTCCTCACACACAGAGCAGCACGGCAGTGCCAGCCTCCTACTCACACACAGGGCAGCGGCAGTGCCAGCCTCCTCCTCGCACACAGAGCATTGGCAGTGCCAGCCTCCTCCTCACACACAGCAGCGGCAGTGCCAGCCTCCTCCTCACACACAGCAGCGGAAGTGCCAGCCTCCTACTCACACACAGGGCAGCGGCAGTGCCAGCCTCTTCCTCACACACAGAGCAGCGGCAGTGCCAGCCTCCTCCTCCTCACACACAGAGCAGCGGCAGTGCCAGCCTCCTCGTCACACACACAGAGCAGCGGTAGTGCCGGCCTCCTCCTCCTCACACACAGAGCAGCGGCAGTGCCAGCCTCCTCCTCCTCACACACAGAGACAGCGGCAGTTCCAGCCTCCTCCTCCTCACACACAGAGCAGCGGCAGTGCCAGCCTCCTCCTCCTCACACACAGAGCAGCGGCATTGCAGCCTCCTCCTCCTCACACACAGAGCAGCGGCAGTGCCAGCCTCCTCTCCTCCTCACACACAGAGCAGCGGCAGTGCCAGCCTCCTCCTCCTCCTCACACACAGAGCAGCGGCAGTGCCGGCCTCCTCTCCTCACACTCAGAGCAGCGGCAGTGCCGGCCTCCTCCTCCTCACACACAGAGCAGCGGCAGTGCCGGCCTCCTCCTCCTCACACACAGAGCAGCGGCAGTGCCGGCCTCCTCCTCACACACAGAGCAGCGGCAGTGCCAGCCTCCTCCTCACACACAGAGCAGCGGCATTGCCAGCCTCCTCCTCCTCACACACAGAGCAGCGGCAGT